>NW_026689797.1:142500-307500 GCF_943734765.1 Anopheles ziemanni | reverse complement strand
AAGTAGGGATGCTGTATTAGGATGGGAGATGAAGAAGATCAAGATTCATCTCCATGCACCATCCAATTCATCTCGCAGCATCCTAACATATGAATTTCTTAGAATTTATGAAAAATCGACTAAGTCCGAGATGCCTTTAAGTAGGGATGCTGTATTGAGATGGGAGATGAAGAAGATCAAGATTCTTCTCCATGCAGCATCCCATTCATCTCGCAGCATCCAAACATATGTTTTTTTTAGAATTTATGAAAAATCGACTAAGTCCGAGATGGCTTTAAGTAGGGATGCTGTATTGAGATGGGAGATGAACAAGATCAAGATTCATCTCCATTCAGCATCCCATTCATCTCGCAGCATCCTAACATATGAATTTCTACGAATTTATGAAAAATCGACTAAGTCCGAGATGCCTTTAAGTAGGGATGCTGTATTAAGATGGGAGATGAAGAAGATCAAGATTCTCCTCCATGCAGCATCCCATTCATCTCGCAGCATCCTAACATATGAATTTCTTAGAATTTATGAAAAATCGACTAAGTCCGAGATGCCTTTAGGTAGGGATGCTGTTTTGAGATGGAAGATGTAGGAGATCAAGATTCATCTCCATGCAGCATCCCATTCATCTCGCAGCATCCTAACATATGAATTTCTTAGAATTTATGAAAAATCGACTAAGTCCGAGATGCTTTTAAGTAGGGATGCTGTATTGAGATGGGAGATGAAGAAGATCAAGATTCATCTCTTTGCAGCATCTTATTCATCTCGCAGCATCCTTACATATGTTTTTCTTAGAATTTATGAAAAAAAGACTAAGTCCGAGATGCCTTTAAGTAGGGATGCTTTTTTGAGATGGGAGATGAAGAAGATCAAGATTCATCTCCATGCAGCATCCCATTCATCTCGCAGCATCCTAACATATGAATTTCTTAGAATTTATGAAAAATCGACTAAGTCCGAGATGCCTTTAAGAAGGGATGCTGTATTAAGATGGGAGATAAAGAAGATCAAGATTCATCCCCATGCAGCATCTCATTCATCTCGCAGCATCCTAACATATGTTTTTCTAAGAATTTATGAAAAATCGACTAAGTCCGAGATGCCTTTAAGTAAGGATGCTGTATTTAGATGGGATATGAAGAAGATCAAGATTTATCTCCATGCAGCATCCCATTTATCTCGCAGCATCCTAACATAAGTTTTTCTAAGAATTTATGAAAAATCGACTAAGTCCGAGATGCCTTTAAGTAAGGATGCTGTATTAAGATGGGAGATGAAGAAGATCAAGATTCATCTCCGTGCAGCATCCCATTCATCTCGCAGCATCCTAACATATAAATTTCTGAGAATTTATGAAAAATCGACTAAGTCCGAGATGGCTTTAAGTAGGGATGCTGTATTAAGATGGGAGATGAAGAAGATCAAGATTCATCTCCATGCAGCATCCCATTCATCTCGCAGCATCCTCACATATGTTTTTCAAAGAATTTATGAAAAATCGACTTAGTCCGAGATGCCTTTAAGTAGGGATGCTGTATTAAGATGGGAGATGAAGGAGATCAAGATTCATCTTCATGCAGCATCCCATGCATCTCGCAGCATCCTAACATATGAATTTCATCGAATTTATGAAAAATCGACTAAGTCCGAGATGCCTATAAGCAGGGATGCTGTATTGAGATAGGAGATTAAGAAGATCAAGATTCATCTCCTTGCAGCATCCCATTCATCTAGCAGCATCCTAACATATGTTTTTCTTAGAATTTATGAAAAATCGACTAAGTCCGAGATGCCTTAAAGTAGGGATGCTGTATTGAGATGGGAGATGTAGGAGATCGAGATTCATCTCCATGCAGCATCCCATTCATCTCCCAGCATCCAAACATATGAATTTCTAAGAATTTATGAAAAATCGACCAAGTCCGAGATGCCTTGAAGTAGGGATGCTGTATTGAGATGGGAGATATAGGAGATCAAGATTCATCTCCATGCAGCATTCCATTCATCTCGCAGCATCCTAACATATGAATTTCTTAGAATTTATGAAAAATCGACTAAGTCCGAGATGCCTTTAAGTAGGGATGCTGTATTGAGATGGGAGATGAAGAAGATCAAGATTCATCTCCATGCAGCATCCCATTCATTTCCCAGCATCCTAACATATGTTTTTCTAAGAATTGATGAAAAATCGACTAAGTCCGAGATGCCTTTAAGTAGGGATGCTGTATTGAGATGAGAGATGAAGAAGATCAAGATTCATCTCCGTGCAGCATCCCATTCATCTCGCAGCATCCTAACATATCAATTTCTTAGAATTTATGAAAAATCGACTAAGTCCGAGATGCCTTTAAGTAGGGATGCTGTATTGAAATGGGAGATGAAGAAGATCAAGATTCATCTCCATGCAGCATCCCATTCATCTCGCAGCATCCTAACATATGTTTTACTTAGAATTTATGAAAAATCGACTAAGTCCGAGATGCCTTTAAGAAGGGATGCTGTATTAAGATGGGAGATGTAGGAGATCAAGATTCATCTCCATGCAGCATCCCATTCATTTCCCAGCATCCTAACATATGTTTTTCTAAGAATTGATGAAAAATCGACTAAGTCCGAGATGCCTTTAAGTAGGGATGCTGTATTGAGATGAGAGATGAAGAAGATCAAGATTCATCTCCGTGCAGCATCCCATTCATCTCGCAGCATCCTAACATATGTTTTCCTTAGAATTTATGAAAAATCGACTAAGTCCGAGATGCCTTTAGGTAGGGATGCTGTTTTGAGATGGGAGATGTAGGAGATCAAGATTCATCTCCATGCAGCATCCCATTCATCTAGCAGCATCCTAACATATGTTTTTCTTAGAATTTATGAAAAATCGACTAAGTCCGAGATGCCTTTAAGTAGGGATGCTGTATTAAGATGGGAGATGAAGAAGATCAAGATTCATCTCCATGCAGCATCCAGTTCATCTCCCAGCATCCTAACATATGTTTTTCTTAGAATCTATGAAAAATCGACTAAGTCCGAGATGCCTTTAAGTAGGGATGCTGTATTAGGATGGGAGATGAAGAAGATCAAGATTTATTTCCATGCAGCATCCCATTTATCTCGCAGCATCCTAACATATGAATTTCTTAGAATTTATGAAAAATCGACTAAGTCCGAGACGCCTTTAAGTAGGGATGCTGTATTAAGATGGGAGATGAAGAAGATCAAGATTCATCTCCATGCAGCATCCCATACATCTCCCAGCATCCTAACATATGTTTTTCTTAGAATTTATGAAAATTCGACTAAGTCCGAGATGCCTTTAAGTAGGGATGCTGTATTAAGATGGGAGATGTAGAAGATCAAGATTCATCTCCGTGCAGCATCTTATTCATCTCGCAGCATCCTAACATATGATTTTCTTAGAATTTATGAAAAATCGACTAAGTCCAAGATGCCTTAAAGTAGGGATGCTGTATTAAGATGGGAGATGTAGAAGATCAAGATTCATCTCCATGCAGCATCCCATTCATCTGGCAGCATCCTAACATATGAATTTCTTAGAATTTATGAAAAATCGACTAAGTCCGAGATGCCTTTAAGTAGGGATGCTGTATTAAGATGGGAGATGTAGAAGATCAAGATTCATCTCCATGCAGCATCCCATTCATCTCGCAGCATCCTAACATATGTTTTTCTTAGAATTTATGAAAAATCGACTAAGTCCGAGATGCCTTTAAGCAGGGATGCTGTATTAAGACGGGAGATGGAGAAGATCAAGATTCATCTCCGTGCAGCATCCCCTTCATCTCGCAGCATCCTAACATATGATTTTCTTAGAATTTATGAAAAATCGACTAAGTCCAAGATGCCTTAAAGTAGGGATGCTGTATTAAGATGGGAGATGTAGAAGATCAAGATTCATCTCCATGCAGCATCCCATTCATCTGGCAGCATCCTAACATATGAATTTCTTAGAATTTATGAAAAATCGACTAAGTCCGAGATGCCTTTAAGTAGGGATGCTGTATTAAGATGGGAGATGTAGAAGATCAAGATTCATCTCCATGCAGCATCCCATTCATCTCGCAGCATCCTAACATATGTTTTTCTCAGAATTTATGAAAATTCGACTAAGTCCGAGATGCCTTTAAGCAGGGATGCTGTATTAAGACGGGAGATGGAGAAGATCAAGATTCATCTCCGTGCAGCATCCCATTCATCTCGCAGCATCCTAACATATGATTTTCTTAGAATTTATGAAAAATCGACTAAGTCCAAGATGCCTTAAAGTAGGGATGCTGTATTGAGATGGGAGATGAAGAAGATCAAGATTCATCTCCATGCAGCATCTCATTCATCTCGCAGCATCCTAACATATGAATTTCTTAGAATTTATGAAAAATCGACTAAGTCCGAGATGCCTTTAAGTAGGGATGCTGTATTGAGATGGGAGATGAAGAAGATCAAGATTCATCTCCATGCAGCATCCCATTCATCTCGCAGCATCCTTACATATGAATTTCTTAGAATTTATGAAAAATCGACTAAGTCCGAGATGCCTTTAAGTAGGGATGCTGTATTAAGATGGGAGATGAAGAAGGTCAAGATTCATCTCCATGCAGCTACCCCTTCATCTCGCAGCATCCCAACATATGAATTTCTATGAATTTATGAAAAATCGACTAAGTCCGAGATGGCTTTAAGTAGGGATGCTGTATTGAGATGAGAGATGTAGGAGATCAATATTCATCTGCATGCAGCATCCCATTCATCTCGCAGCATCCTAACATATGAATTTCTATGAATTTATGAAAAATCGACTAAGTCCGAGATGCCTTGAAGTAGGGATGCTGTATTGAGATGGGAGATGTAGGAGATCAAGATTCATCTCCATGCAGCATCCCATTCATCTCCCAGCATCCTTACATATGAATTTCTATGAATTTATGAAAAATCGACTAAGTCCGAGATGCCTTTAAGTAGGGATGCTGTATTAAGATGGGAGATGAAGAAGATCAAGATACATCTCCATGCAGCATCCCATTCATCTCGCAGCATCCTAACATATGTTATTCTTAGAATTTATGAAAAATCGACTAAGTCCGAGATGCCTTTAAGTAGGGATGCTGTATTGAGATGGGAGATGCAGAAGATCAAGATTCATCTCCATGCAGCATCCCATTCATCTCGCAGCATCCTAACATTTGTTTTTCTAAGAATTTATGAAAAATCGACTAAGTCCGAGATGCCTTTAAGTAGGGATGCTGTATTAAGATGAGAGATGACGAAGATCAAGATTCATCTTCATGCAGCATCCCATTCATCTCGCAGCATCCTAACATATGTTTTTCTTAGAATTTATGAAAAATCGACTAAGTCCGAGATGCCTTTAAGAAGGGATGCTGTATTGAGTTGAGAGATGTAGAAGATCAAGATTCATCTCCATGCAGCATCCCATTCATCTCGCAGCATTCTAACATATGAATTTCTATGAATTTATGAAAAATCGACTAAGTCCGAGATGCCTTTAAGTAGGCATGCTGTATTAAGATGGGAGATGTAGGAGATCAAGATTCATCTCCATGCAGCATCCCATTCATCTCGCAGCATCCTTACATATGAATTTCTACGAATTTATGAAAAATCGACTAAGTCCGAGATGCCTTTAAGAAGGGATGCTGTATTAAGATGGGAGATGTAGGAGATCAAGATTCATCTCCATGCAGCATCCCATTCATCTCCCAGCATCCAAACATATGAATTTCTTAGAATTTATGAAAAATCGACTAAGTCCGAGATGCCTTTAAGTAGGGATGCTGTATTGAGATGGGAGATGTAGGAGATCAAGATTCATCTCCATGCAGCATCCCATTCATCTCGCAGCATCCTAACATATGTTTTTCTTAAGATTTATGAAAAATCGACTAAGTCCGAGATGCCTTTAAGTAGGGATGCTGTATTAGGATGGGAGATGAAGAAGATCAAGATTCATCTCCATGCAGCATCCCATTCATCTCCCAGCATCTCAACATATGTTTTTCTTAGAATTTATGAAAAATCGACTAAGTCCGAGATGCCTTTAACTAGGGATGCTGTATTAAGATGGGAGATGAAGAAGATCAAGATTCATCTCCATGCAGCATCCCATTCATCTCCCAGCATCCTAACATATGAATTTCTTAGAATTTATGAAAAATCGACTAAGTCCGAGATGCCTGTAAGTAGGGATGCTGTATTGAGATGGGAGATGTAGGAGATCAAGATTCATCTCCACGCAGCATCCTAACATATGTTTTTCTTAGAATTTATGAAAAATCGACTAAGTCCGAGATGCCTGTAAGTAGGGATGCTGTATTAAGATGGGAGATGAAGAAGATCAAGATTCATCTCCATGCAGCATCCCATTCATCTCGCAGCATCCTAACATATGAATTTCTTAGAATTTATGAAAAATCGACTAAGTCCGAGAAGCCTTTAAGTAGTAATGCTGTATTAAGATGGGAGATGAGGAAAATCAAGATTCATCTCCATGCAGCATCCCATTCATCTCGCAGCATCCTAACATATGAATTTCTTAGAATTTATGAAAAATCGACTAAGTCCGAGATGCCTTTAAGCAGGGATGCTGTATTGAGATGAGAGATGTAGGAGATCAAGATTCATCTCCACGCAGCATCCCATTCATCTCGCAGCATCCTAACATATGAATTTCTATGAATTTTTGAAAAATCGACTAAGTCCGAGATGCCTTTAAGTAGGGATGCTGTATTGAGATGGGAGATGTAGGAGATCAAGATTCATCTCCATGCAGCATCCCATCCATCTCGCAGCATCCTAACATATGAATTTCTTAGAATTTATGAAAAATCGACTAAGTCCGAGATGGCTTTAAGTAGGGATGCTGTATTAAGATGGGAGATGTAGGAGATCAAGATTCATCTCCATGCAGCATCCCATTCATCTCCCAGCATCCTAACATATGAATTTCTATGAATTTATGAAAAATCGACTAAGTCCGAGATGCCTTTAAGTAGGGATGCTGTATTGAGACGGGAGATGTAGGAGATCAATATTCATCTGCATGCAGCATCCCATTCATCTCGCAGCATCCTAACATATGAATTTCTATGAATTTATGAAAAATCGACTAAGTCCGAGATGCCTTTAAGTAGGGATGCTGTATTAAGATGGGAGATGAAGAAGATCAAGATTCATCTCCATGCAGCATCCCATTCATCTCGCAGCATCCTAACATATGAATTACTATGAATTTATGAAAAATCGACTAAGTCCGAGATGGCTTTAAGTAGGGATGCTGTATTGAGATGAGAGATGTAGGAGATCAAGATTCATCTCCATGCAGCATCCCATTCATCTCCCAGCATCCTAACATATGAATTTCTATGAATTTATGAAAAATCGACTAAGTCCGAGATGCCTTTAAGTAGGGATGCTGTATTGAGATGGGAGATGTAGGAGATCAAGATTCATCTCCATGCAGCATCCCATTCATCTCCCAGCATCCTAACATATGAATTTCTTAGAATTTATGAAAAATCGACTAAGTCCGAGATGCCTTTAAGTAGGGATGCTGTATTAAGATGGGAGATGAAGAAGATCAAGATTCATCTCCATGCAGCATCCCATTCATCTCGCAGCATCCTAACATATGTTTTTCTTAGAATTTATGAAAAATCGACTAAGTCCGAGATGCATTTAAGTAGGGATGCTGTATTAGGATGGGAGATGAAGTAGATCAAGATTCATCTCCATGCAGCATCCCATTCATCTCGCAGCATCCTAACATAAGAAGTTCTATGAATTTATGAAAAATCGACTAAGTCCGAGATGCCTTTAAGTAGGGATGCTGTATTGAGATGGGAGATGTAGGAGATCCAGATTCATCTCCATGCAGCATCCCATTCATCTCCCAGCATCCTAACATATGAATTTCTTAGAATTTATGAAAAATCGACTAAGTCCGAGATGCATTTAAGTAGGGATGCTGTATTAAGATGGGAGATGAAGAAGATCAAGATTCATCTCCATGCAGCATCCCATTCATCTCGCAGCATCCTAACATATGATTTTCTTAGAATTTATGAAAAATCGACTAAGTCCAAGATGCATTTAAGTAGGGATGCTGTATTAAGATGGGAAATGAAGTAGATCAAGATTCATCTCCATGCAGCATCCCATTCATCTCGCAGCATCCTAACATATGAATTTCTATGAATTTATGAAAAATCGACTAAGTCCGAGATGGCTTTAAGTAGGGATGCTGTATTGAGATGAGAGATGTAGGAGATCAAGATTCATCTCCATGCAGCATCCCATTCATCTCGCAGCATCCTAACATATGAATTTCTATGAATTTATGAAAAATCGACTAGGTCCGAGATGCCTTTAAGTAGGGATGCTGTATTGAGATGGGAGATGTAGGAGATCAAGATTCATCTCCATGCAGCATCCCATTTATCTCCCAGCATCCTAACATATGAATTTCTTAGAATTTATGAAAAATCGACTAAGTCCGAGATGCCTTTAAGTAGGGATGCTGTATTAAGATGGGAGATGAAGAAGATCAAGATTCATCTCCATGCAGCATCCCATTCATCTCCCAGCATCCTAACATATGAATTTCTAAGAATTTATGAAAAATCGACTAAGTCCGAGATGCCTTTAAGTAGGGATGCTGTATTAAGATGGGAGATGAAGAAGATCAAGATTCATCTCAATGCAGCATCCCATTCATCTCGCAGCATCCTAACATATGTTTTTCTTAGAATTTATGAAAAATCGACTAAGTCCCAGATGCCTTTAAGTAGGGATGCTGTATTAAGATGGGAGATGTAGGAGATCAAGATGCATCTCCATGCAGCATCCCATTCATCTCCCAGCATCCTAACATATGAATTTCTTAGAATTTATGAAAAATCGACTTAGTCCGAGATGGCTTTAAGTAGGGATGCTGTATTAAGATCGGAGATGAAGAAGATCAAGATTCATCTCCATGCAGCATCCCATTCATCTCCCAGCATCCTAACATATGAATTTCTTAGAATTTATGAAAAATCGACTAAGTCCGAGATGGCTTTAAGTAGGGATGCTGTATTAAGATGGGATATGTAGGAGATCAAGATTCATCTCCATGCAGCATCCCATTTATCTCCCAGCATCCTTACATATGAATTTCTTAGAATTTATGAAAAATCGACTAAGTCCGAGATGCCTTTAAGTAGGGATGCTGTATTAAGATGGGAGATGTAGGAGATCCAGATTCATCTCCATGCAGCATTCCATTCATCTCCCAGCATCCTAACATATGAATTTCTATGAATTTATGAAAAACCGACTAAGTCCGAGATGGCTTTAAGTAGGGATGCTGTATTGAGATGAGAGATGTAGGAGATCAAGATTCATCACCATGCAGCGTCCCATTCATCTCCCAGCATCCTAACATATGAATTTCTTAGAATTTATGAAAAATCGACTAAGTCCAAGATGCCTTTAAGCAGGGATGCTGTTTTGAGATGGGAGATGTAGGAGATCAAGATTCATCTCCATGCAGCATCCCATTCATCTCCCAGCATCCTAACATATGAATTTCTTAGAATTTATGAAAAATCGACTAAGTCCGAGGTGGCTTTAAGTAGGGATGCTGTATTAAGATCGGAGATGAAGAAGATCAAGATTCATCTCCATGCAGCATCCCATTCATCTCGCAGCATCCTAACATATGAATTTCTATGAATTTATGAAAAATCGACTAAGTCCGAGATGCATTTAAGTAGGAATGCTGTATTAAGATGGGAGATGAAGTAGATCAAGATTCATCTCCATGCAGCATCCCATTCATCTCGCAGCATCCTAACATATGAATTTCTATGAATTTATGAAAAATCGACTAAGTCCGAGATGCCTTTAAGTAGGGATGCTGTATTGAGATGAGAGATGTAGGAGATCAAGATTCATCTCCATGCAGCATCCCATTCATCTCCCAGCATCCTAACATATGAATTTCTATGAATTTATGAAAAATCGACTAAGACCGAGATGGCTTTAAGTAGGGATGCTGTATTGAGATGGGAGATGAAGAAGATCAAGATTCATCTCCATGCAGCATCCCATTCCTTTCGCAGCATCCTAACATATATTTTTCTTAGAATTTATGAAAAATCGACTAAGTCCGAAATGCCTTTAAGTAGGGATGCTGTATTAAGATGGGAGATGGAGAAGATCAAGATTCATCTCCATGCAACATCCCATTCATCTCGCAGCATCCTTACATATGAATTTTTTAGAATTTATTAAAAATCGACTAAGTCCGAGATGCATTTAAGTAGGGATGCTGTATTAAGATGGGAGCTGAAGAAGATCAAGATTCATCTCCATGCAGCATCCCATTCATCTCGCAGCATCCTAACATATGTTTTTCTTAGAATTTATGAAAAATCGACTAAGTCCGAGATTGCTTTAAGTAGGGATGCTGTATTGAGACGGGAGATGTAGGAGATCAATATTCATCTGCATGCAGCATCCCATTCATCTCGCAGCATCCTAACATATGAATTTCTATGAATTTATGAAAAATCGACTAAGTCCGAGATGCCTTTAAGTAGGGATGCTGTATTCAGATGGGAGATGGAGAAGATCAAGATTCATCTCCATGCAGCATCCCATTCATCTCCCAGCATCCTAACATATGTTTTTCTTAGAATTTATGAAAAATCGACTAAGTCCGAGATGCCTTTAGGTAGGGATGCTGTATTAGGATGGGAGATGAAGAAGATCTAAATTCATCTCCATGCAGCATCCCATTCATCTCCCAGCATCCTAACATATGTTTTTCTTAGAATTTATGAAAAATCGACTAAGTCCGAGATGCCTTTAAGTAGGGATGCTGTATTGAGATGAGAGATGTAGGAGATCAAGATTCATCTCCGTGCAGCATCCCATTCATCTCGCAGCATCCTAACATATGAATTTCTATGAATTTATGAAAAATCGACTAAGTCCGACATGGCTTTAAGTAGGGATGCTGTATTGAGATGAGAGATGTAGGAGATCAAGATTCATCTCCATGCAGCATCCCATTCATCTCGCAGCATCCTAACATATGAATTTCTATGAATTTATGAAAAATCGACTAAGTCCGAGATGCCTTTAAGTAGGGATGCTGTATTAAGATGGGAGATGAAGAAGATCAAGATTCATCTCCATGCAGCATCCCATTCATCTCGCAGCATCCTAACATATGAATTTCTATGAATTTATGAAAAATCGACTAAGTCCGAGATGCCTTTAAGTAGGGATGCTGTATTGAGATGGGAGATGTAGGAGATCAAGATTCATCTCCATGCAGCATCCCATTCATCTCCCAGCATCCTAACATATGAATTTCTTAGAATTTATGAAAAATCGACTAAGTCCGAGATGGCTTTAAGTAGGGATGCTGTATTAAGATGGGAGATGTAGGAGATCAAGATTCATCTCCATGCAGCATCCCATTCATCTCCCAGCATCCTAACATATGAATTTCTTAGAATTTATGAAAAATCGACTAAGTCCGAGATGCCTTTAAGTAGGGATGCTGTATTGAGATGGGAGATGTAGGAGATCAAGATACATCTCCATGCAACATCCCATTCATCTCGCAGCATCCTAACATATGTTTTTCTTAGAATTTATGAAAAATCGACTAAGTCCGAGATGCCTTTAAGTAGGGATGCTGTATTAAGACGGGAGATGAAGAAGATCAAGATTCATCTCCATGCAGCATCCCATTCATCTCGCAGCATCCAAACATATGTTTTTCTTAGAATTTATTAAAAATCGACTAAGTCCGAGATGCCTTTAAGTAGGGATGCTGTATTAAGATGGGAGATGAAGAAGATCAAGATTTATCTCCATGCAGCATCCCATTCATCTCGCAGCATCCTAACATATGAATTTCTATGAATTTTTGAAAAATCGACTAAGTCCGAGATGCCTTTAAGTAGGGATGCTGTATTGAGATGGGAGATGTAGGAGATCAAGATTCATCTCCATGCAGCATCCCATCCATCTCGCAGCATCCTAACATATGAATTTCTTAGAATTTATGAAAAATCGACTAAGTCCGAGATGGCTTTAAGTAGGGATGCTGTATTAAGATGGGAGATGTAGGAGATCAAGATTCATCTCCATGCAGCATCCCATTCATCTCCCAGCATCCTAACATATGAATTTCTATGAATTTATGAAAAATCGACTAAGTCCGAGATGCCTTTAAGTAGGGATGCTGTATTGAGACGGGAGATGTAGGAGATCAATATTCATCTGCATGCAGCATCCCATTCATCTCGCAGCATCCTAACATATGAATTTCTATGAATTTATGAAAAATCGACTAAGTCCGAGATGCCTTTAAGTAGGGATGCTGTATTAAGATGGGAGATGAAGAAGATCAAGATTCATCTCCATGCAGCATCCCATTCATCTCGCAGCATCCTAACATATGAATTACTATGAATTTATGAAAAATCGACTAAGTCCGAGATGGCTTTAAGTAGGGATGCTGTATTGAGATGAGAGATGTAGGAGATCAAGATTCATCTCCATGCAGCATCCCATTCATCTCCCAGCATCCTAACATATGAATTTCTATGAATTTATGAAAAATCGACTAAGTCCGAGATGCCTTTAAGTAGGGATGCTGTATTGAGATGGGAGATGTAGGAGATCAAGATTCATCTCCATGCAGCATCCCATTCATCTCCCAGCATCCTAACATATGAATTTCTTAGAATTTATGAAAAATCGACTAAGTCTGAGATGCCTTTAAGTAGGGATGCTGTATTAAGATGGGAGATGAAGAAGATCAAGATTCATCTCCATGCAGCATCCCATTCATCTCGCAGCATCCTAACATATGTTTTTCTTAGAATTTATGAAAAATCGACTAAGTCCGAGATGCATTTAAGTAGGGATGCTGTATTAGGATGGGAGATGAAGTAGATCAAGATTCATCTCCATGCAGCATCCCATTCATCTCGCAGCATCCTAACATAAGAATTTCTATGAATTTATGAAAAATCGACTAAGTCCGAGATGCCTTTAAGTAGGGATGCTGTATTGAGATGGGAGATGTAGGAGATCCAGATTCATCTCCATGCAGCATCCCATTCATCTCCCAGCATCCTAACATATGAATTTCTTAGAATTTATGAAAAATCGACTAAGTCCGAGATGCCTTTAAGTAGGGATGCTGTATTAAGATGGGAGATGAAGAAGATCAAGATTCATCTCCATGCAGCATCCCATTCATCTCGCAGCATCCTAACATATGATTTTCTTAGAATTTATGAAAAATCGACTAAGTCCGAGATGCATTTAAGTAGGGATGCTGTATTAAGATGGGAAATGAAGTAGATCAAGATTCATCTCCATGCAGCATCCCATTCATCTCGCAGCATCCTAACATATGAATTTCTATGAATTTATGAAAAATCGACTAAGTCCGAGATGGCTTTAAGTAGGGATGCTGTATTGAGATGAGAGATGTAGGAGATCAAGATTCATCTCCATGCAGCATCCCATTCATCTCGCAGCATCCTAACATATGAATTTCTATGAATTTATGAAAAATCGACTAGGTCCGAGATGCCTTTAAGTAGGGATGCTGTATTGAGATGGGAGATGTAGGAGATCAAGATTCATCTCCATGCAGCATCCCATTTATCTCCCAGCATCCTAACATATGAATTTCTTAGAATTTATGAAAAATCGACTAAGTCCGAGATGCCTTTAAGTAGGGATGCTGTATAAAGATGGGAGATGAAGAAGATCAAGATTCATCTCCATGCAGCATCCCATTCATCTCCCAGCATCCTAACATATGAATTTCTAAGAATTTATGAAAAATCGACTAAGTCCGAGATGCCTTTAAGTAGGGATGCTGTATTAAGATGGGAGATGAAGAAGATCAAGATTCATCTCCATGCAGCATCCCATTCATCTCGCAGCATCCTAACATATGTTTTTCTTAGAATTTATGAAAAATCGACTAAGTCCCAGATGCCTTTAAGTAGGGATGCTGTATTAAGATGGGAGATGTAGGAGATCAAGATGCATCTCCATGCAGCATCCCATTCATCTCCCAGCATCCTAACATATGAATTTCTTAGAATTTATGAAAAATCGACTTAGTCCGAGATGGCTTTAAGTAGGGATGCTGTATTAAGATCGGAGATGAAGAAGATCAAGATTCATCTCCATGCAGCATCCCATTCATCTCCCAGCATCCTAACATATGAATTTCTTAGAATTTATGAAAAATCGACTAAGTCCGAGATGGCTTTAAGTAGGGATGCTGTATTAAGATGGGATATGTAGGAGATCAAGATTCATCTCCATGCAGCATCCCATTTATCTCCCAGCATCCTTACATATGAATTTCTTAGAATTTATGAAAAATCGACTTAGTCCGAGATGCATTTAAGTAGGGATGCTGTATTAAGATCGGAGATGAAGAAGATCAAGATTCATCTCCATGCAGCATCCCATTCATCTCCCAGCATCCTAACATATGAATTTCTTAGAATTTATGAAAAATCGACTAAGTCCGAGATGGCTTTAAGTAGGGATGCTGTATTAAGATGGGAGATGTAGGAGATCCAGATTCATCTCCATGCAGCATTCCATTCATCTCCCAGCATCCTAACATATGAATTTCTATGAATTTATGAAAAACCGACTAAGTCCGAGATGGCTTTAAGTAGGGATGCTGTATTGAGATGAGAGATGTAGGAGATCAAGATTCATCACCATGCAGCGTCCCATTCATCTCCCAGCATCCTAACATATGAATTTCTTAGAATTTATGAAAAATCGACTAAGTCCAAGATGCCTTTAAGCAGGGATGCTGTTTTGAGATGGGAGATGTAGGAGATCAAGATTCATCTCCATGCAGCATCCCATTCATCTCCCAGCATCCTAACATATGAATTTCTTAGAATTTATGAAAAATCGACTAAGTCCGAGGTGGCTTTAAGTAGGGATGCTGTATTAAGATCGGAGATGAAGAAGATCAAGATTCATCTCCATGCAGCATCCCATTCATCTCGCAGCATCCTAACATATGAATTTATATGAATTTATGAAAAATCGACTAAGTCCGAGATGCATTTAAGTAGGAATGCTGTATTAAGATGGGAGATGAAGTAGATCAAGATTCATCTCCATGCAGCATCCCATTCATCTCGCAGCATCCTAACATATGAATTTCTATGAATTTATGAAAAATCGACTAAGTCCGAGATGCCTTTAAGTAGGGATGCTGTATTGAGATGAGAGATGTAGGAGATCAAGATTCATCTCCATGCAGCATCCCATTCATCTCCCAGCATCCTAACATATGAATTTCTATGAATTTATGAAAAATCGACTAAGACCGAGATGGCTTTAAGTAGGGATGCTGTATTGAGATGGGAGATGAAGAAGATCAAGATTCATCTCCATGCAGCATCCCATTCCTTTCGCAGCATCCTAACATATATTTTTCTTAGAATTTATGAAAAATCGACTAAGTCCGAAATGCCTTTAAGTAGGGATGCTGTATTAAGATGGGAGATGAAGAAGATCAAGATTCATCTCCATGCAGCATCCCATTCATCTCGCAGCATCCTTACATATGAATTTTTTAGAATTTATGAAAAATCGACTAAGTCCGAGATGCATTTAAGTAGGGATGCTGTATTAAGATGGGAGCTGAAGAAGATCAAGATTCATCTCCATGCAGCATCCCATTCATCTCGCAGCATCCTAACATATGTTTTACTTAGAATTTATGAAAAATCGACTAAGTCCGAGATGGCTTTAAGTAGGGATGCTGTATTGAGACGGGAGATGTAGGAGATCAATATTCATCTGCATGCAGCATCCCATTCATCTCGCAGCATCCTAACATATGAATTTCTATGAATTTATGAAAAATCGACTAAGTCCGAGATGCCTTTAAGTAGGGATGCTGTATGCAGATGGGAGATGGAGAAGATCAAGATTCATCTCCATGCAGCATCCCATTCATCTCCCAGCATCCTAACATATGTTTTTCTTAGAATTTATGAAAAATCGACTAAGTCCGAGATGCCTTTAGGTAGGGATGCTGTATTAGGATGGGAGATGAAGAAGATCTAAATTCATCTCCATGCAGCATCCCATTCATCTCCCAGCATCCTAACATATGTTTTTCTTAGAATTTAAGAAAAATCGACTAAGTCCGAGATGCCTTTAAGTAGGGATGCTGTATTGAGATGAGAGATGTAGGAGATCAAGATTCATCTCCGTGCAGCATCCCATTCATCTCGCAGCATCCTAACATATGAATTTCTATGAATTTATGAAAAATCGACTAAGTCCGACATGGCTTTAAGTAGGGATGCTGTATTGAGATGAGAGATGTAGGAGATCAAGATTCATCTCCATGCAGCATCCCATTCATCTCGCAGCATCCTAACATATGAATTTCTATGAATTTATGAAAAATCGACTAAGTCCGAGATGCCTTTAAGCAGGGATGCTGTATTAAGATGGGAGATGAAGAAGATCAAGATTCATCTCCATGCAGCATCCCATTCATCTCGCAGCATCCTAACATATGAATTTCTATGAATTTATGAAAAATCGACTAAGTCCGAGATGCCTTTAAGTAGGGATGCTGTATTGAGATGGGAGATGTAGGAGATCAAGATTCATCTCCATGCAGCATCCCATTCATCTCCCAGCATCCTAACATATGAATTTCTTAGAATTTATGAAAAATCGACTAAGTCCGAGATGGCTTTAAGTAGGGATGCTGTATTAAGATGGGAGATGTAGGAGATCAAGATTCATCTCCATGCAGCATCCCATTCATCTCCCAGCATCCTAACATATGAATTTCTTAGAATTTATGAAAAATCGACTAAGTCCGAGATGCCTTTAAGTAGGGATGCTGTATTGAGATGGGAGATGTAGGAGATCAAGATACATCTCCATGCAACATCCCATTCATCTCGCAGCATCCTAACATATGTTTTTCTTAGAATTTATGAAAAATCGACTAAGTCCGAGATGCCTTTAAGTAGGGATGCTGTATTAAGACGGGAGATGAAGAAGATCAAGATTCATCTCCATGCAGCATCCCATTCATCTCGCAGCATCCAAACATATGTTTTTCTTAGAATTTATTAAAAATCGACTAAGTCCGAGATGCCTTTAAGTAGGGATGCTGTATTAAGATGGGAGATGAAGAAGATCAAGATTTATCTCCATGCAGCATCCCATTCATCTCGCAGCATCCTAACATATGAATTTCTTAGAATTTATGAAAAATCGACTAAGTCCGAGATGCCTTTAAGCAGGGATGCTGTATTGAGATGAGAGATGTAGGAGATCAAGATTCATCTCCACGCAGCATCCCATTCATCTCGCAGCATCCTAACATATGAATTTCTATGAATTTTTGAAAAATCGACTAAGTCCGAGATGCCTTTAAGTAGGGATGCTGTATTGAGATGGGAGATGTAGGAGATCAAGATTCATCTCCATGCAGCATCCCATCCATCTCGCAGCATCCTAACATATGAATTTCTTAGAATTTATGAAAAATCGACTAAGTCCGAGATGGCTTTAAGTAGGGATGCTGTATTAAGATGGGAGATGTAGGAGATCAAGATTCATCTCCATGCAGCATCCCATTCATCTCCCAGCATCCTAACATATGAATTTCTATGAATTTATGAAAAATCGACTAAGTCCGAGATGCCTTTAAGTAGGGATGCTGTATTAAGATGGGAGATGTAGGAGATCAAGATTCATCTCCATGCAGCATCCCATTCATCTCCCAGCATCCTAACATATGAATTTCTTAGAATTTATGAAAAATCGACTAAGTCCGAGATGCCTTTAAGTAGGGATGCTGTATTAAGATGGGAGATGAAGAAGATCAAGATTCATCTCCATGCAGCATCCCATTCATCTCGCAGCATCCTAACATATGTTTTTCTTAGAATTTATGAAAAATCGACTAAGTCCGAGATGCCTTTAAGTAGGGATGCTGTATTAAGACGGGAGATGAAGAAGATCAAGATTCATCTCCATGCAGCATCCCATTCATCTCGCAGCATCCAAACATATGTTTTTCTTAGAATTTATTAAAAATCGACTAAGTCCGAGATGCCTTTAAGTAGGGATGCTGTATTAAGATGGGAGATGTAGAAGATCAAGATTCATCTCCATGCAGCATCCCATTCATCTCCCAGCATCCTAACATATGAATTTCTATGAATTTATGAAAAATCGACTAAGTCCGAGATGCCTTTAAGTAGGGATGCTGTATTGAGACGGGAGATGTAGGAGATCAATATTCATCTGCATGCAGCATCCCATTCATCTCGCAGCATCCTAACATATGAATTTCTATGAATTTATGAAAAATCGACTAAGTCCGAGATGCCTTTAAGTAGGGATGCTGTATTAAGATGGGAGATGAAGAAGATCAAGATTCATCTCCATGCAGCATCCCATTCATCTCGCAGCATCCTAACATATGAATTACTATGAATTTATGAAAAATCGACTAAGTCCGAGATGGCTTTAAGTAGGGATGCTGTATTGAGATGAGAGATGTAGGAGATCAAGATTCATCTCCATGCAGCATCCCATTCATCTCCCAGCATCCTAACATATGAATTTCTATGAATTTATGAAAAATCGACTAAGTCCGAGATGCCTTTAAGTAGGGATGCTGTATTGAGATGGGAGATGTAGGAGATCAAGATTCATCTCCATGCAGCATCCCATTCATCTCCCAGCATCCTAACATATGAATTTCTTAGAATTTATGAAAAATCGACTAAGTCCGAGATGCCTTTAAGTAGGGATGCTGTATTAAGATGGGAGATGAAGAAGATCAAGATTCATCTCCATGCAGCATCCCATTCATCTCGCAGCATCCTAACATATGTTTTTCTTAGAATTTATGAAAAATCGACTAAGTCCGAGATGCATTTAAGTAGGGATGCTGTATTAGGATGGGAGATGAAGTAGATCAAGATTCATCTCCATGCAGCATCCCATTCATCTCGCAGCATCCTAACATAAGAATTTCTATGAATTTATGAAAAATCGACTAAGTCCGAGATGCCTTTAAGTAGGGATGCTGTATTGAGATGGGAGATGTAGGAGATCCAGATTCATCTCCATGCAGCATCCCATTCATCTCCCAGCATCCTAACATATGAATTTCTTAGAATTTATGAAAAATCGACTAAGTCCGAGATGCCTTTAAGAAGGGATGCTGTATTCAGATGGGAGATGGAGAAGATCAAGATTCATCTCCATGCAGCATCCCATTCATCTCCCAGCATCCTAACATATGAATTTCTTAGAATTTATGAAAAATCGACTAAGTCCGAGATGCCTTTAAGTAGGGATGCTGTATTAGGATGGGAGATGAAGAAGATCAAGATTCATCTCCATGCAGCATCCCATTCATCTCGCAGCATCCTAACATATGAATTTCTTAGAATTTATGAAAAATCGACTAAGTCCGAGATGCCTTTAAGCAGGGATGCTGTATTGAGATGAGAGATGTAGGAGATCAAGATTCATCTCCACGCAGCATCCCATTCATCTCGCAGCATCCTAACATATGAATTTCTATGAATTTTTGAAAAATCGACTAAGTCCGAGATGCCTTTAAGTAGGGATGCTGTATTGAGATGGGAGATGTAGGAGATCAAGATTCATCTCCATGCAGCATCCCATCCATCTCGCAGCATCCTAACATATGAATTTCTTAGAATTTATGAAAAATCGACTAAGTCCGAGATGGCTTTAAGTAGGGATGCTGTATTAAGATGGGAGATGTAGGAGATCAAGATTCATCTCCATGCAGCATCCCATTCATCTCCCAGCATCCTAACATATGAATTTCTATGAATTTATGAAAAATCGACTAAGTCCGAGATGCCTTTAAGTAGGGATGCTGTATTGAGACGGGAGATGTAGGAGATCAATATTCATCTGCATGCAGCATCCCATTCATCTCGCAGCATCCTAACATATGAATTTCTATGAATTTATGAAAAATCGACTAAGTCCGAGATGCCTTTAAGTAGGGATGCTGTATTAAGATGGGAGATGAAGAAGATCAAGATTCATCTCCATGCAGCATCCCATTCATCTCGCAGCATCCTAACATATGAATTACTATGAATTTATGAAAAATCGACTAAGTCCGAGATGGCTTTAAGTAGGGATGCTGTATTGAGATGAGAGATGTAGGAGATCAAGATTCATCTCCATGCAGCATCCCATTCATCTCCCAGCATCCTAACATATGAATTTCTATGAATTTATGAAAAATCGACTAAGTCCGAGATGCCTTTAAGTAGGGATGCTGTATTGAGATGGGAGATGTAGGAGATCAAGATTCATCTCCATGCAGCATCCCATTCATCTCCCAGCATCCTAACATATGAATTTCTTAGAATTTATGAAAAATCGACTAAGTCCGAGATGCCTTTAAGTAGGGATGCTGTATTAAGATGGGAGATGAAGAAGATCAAGATTCATCTCCATGCAGCATCCCATTCATCTCGCAGCATCCTAACATATGTTTTTCTTAGAATTTATGAAAAATCGACTAAGTCCGAGATGCATTTAAGTAGGGATGCTGTATTAGGATGGGAGATGAAGTAGATCAAGATTCATCTCCATGCAGCATCCCATTCATCTCGCAGCATCCTAACATAAGAATTTCTATGAATTTATGAAAAATCGACTAAGTCCGAGATGCCTTTAAGTAGGGATGCTGTATTGAGATGGGAGATGTAGGAGATCCAGATTCATCTCCATGCAGCATCCCATTCATCTCCCAGCATCCTAACATATGAATTTCTTAGAATTTATGAAAAATCGACTAAGTCCGAGATGCCTTTAAGTAGGGATGCTGTATTAAGATGGGAGATGAAGAAGATCAAGATTCATCTCCATGCAGCATCCCATTCATCTCGCAGCATCCTAACATATGATTTTCTTAGAATTTATGAAAAATCGACTAAGTCCGAGATGCATTTAAGTAGGGATGCTGTATTAAGATGGGAAATGAAGTAGATCAAGATTCATCTCCATGCAGCATCCCATTCATCTCGCAGCATCCTAACATATGAATTTCTATGAATTTATGAAAAATCGACTAAGTCCGAGATTGCTTTAAGTAGGGATGCTGTATTGAGATGAGAGATGTAGGAGATCAAGATTCATCTCCATGCAGCATCCCATTCATCTCGCAGCATCCTAACATATGAATTTCTATGAATTTATGAAAAATCGACTAGGTCCGAGATGCCTTTAAGTAGGGATGCTGTATTGAGATGGGAGATGTAGGAGATCAAGATTCATCTCCATGCAGCATCCCATTTATCTCCCAGCATCCTAACATATGAATTTCTTAGAATTTATGAAAAATCGACTAAGTCCGAGATGCCTTTAAGTAGGGATGCTGTATAAAGATGGGAGATGAAGAAGATCAAGATTCATCTCCATGCAGCATCCCATTCATCTCCCAGCATCCTAACATATGAATTTCTAAGAATTTATGAAAAATCGACTAAGTCCGAGATGCCTTTAAGTAGGGATGCTGTATTAAGATGGGAGATGAAGAAGATCAAGATTCATCTCCATGCAGCATCCCATTCATCTCGCAGCATCCTAACATATGTTTTTCTTAGAATTTATGAAAAATCGACTAAGTCCCAGATGCCTTTAAGTAGGGATGCTGTATTAAGATGGGAGATGTAGGAGATCAAGATGCATCTCCATGCAGCATCCCATTCATCTCCCAGCATCCTAACATATGAATTTCTTAGAATTTATGAAAAATCGACTTAGTCCGAGATGGCTTTAAGTAGGGATGCTGTATTAAGATCGGAGATGAAGAAGATCAAGATTCATCTCCATGCAGCATCCCATTCATCTCCCAGCATCCTAACATATGAATTTCTTAGAATTTATGAAAAATCGACTAAGTCCGAGATGGCTTTAAGTAGGGATGCTGTATTAAGATGGGATATGTAGGAGATCAAGATTCATCTCCATGCAGCATCCCATTTATCTCCCAGCATCCTTACATATGAATTTCTTAGAATTTATGAAAAATCGACTAAGTCCGAGATGCCTTTAAGTAGGGATGCTGTATTAAGATGGGAGATGTAGGAGATCCAGATTCATCTCCATGTAGCATTCCATTCATCTCCCAGCATCCTAACATATGAATTTCTATGAATTTATGAAAAACCGACTAAGTCCGAGATGGCTTTAAGTAGGGATGCTGTATTGAGATGAGAGATGTAGGAGATCAAGATTCATCACCATGCAGCGTCCCATTCATCTCCCAGCATCCTAACATATGAATTTCTTAGAATTTATGAAAAATCGACTAAGTCCAAGATGCCTTTAAGCAGGGATGCTGTTTTGAGATGGGAGATGTAGGAGATCAAGATTCATCTCCATGCAGCATCCCATTCATCTCCCAGCATCCTAACATATGAATTTCTTAGAATTTATGAAAAATCGACTAAGTCCGAGGTGGCTTTAAGTAGGGATGCTGTATTAAGATCGGAGATGAAGAAGATCAAGATTCATCTCCATGCAGCATCCCATTCATCTCGCAGCATCCTAACATATGAATTTCTATGAATTTATGAAAAATCGACTAAGTCCGAGATGCATTTAAGTAGGAATGCTGTATTAAGATGGGAGATGAAGTAGATCAAGATTCATCTCCATGCAGCATCCCATTCATCTCCCAGCATCCTAACATATGAATTTCTTAGAATTTATGAAAAATCGACTAAGTCCGAGATGCCTTTAAGTAGGGATGCTGTATTGAGATGGGAGATGTAGGAGATCAAGATACATCTCCATGCAACATCCCATTCATCTCGCAGCATCCTAACATATGTTTTTCTTAGAATTTATGAAAAATCGACTAAGTCCGAGATGCCTTTAAGTAGGGATGCTGTATTAAGACGGGAGATGAAGAAGATCAAGATTCATCTCCATGCAGCATCCCATTCATCTCGCAGCATCCAAACATATGTTTTTCTTAGAATTTATTAAAAATCGACTAAGTCCGAGATGCCTTTAAGTAGGGATGCTGTATTAAGATGGGAGATGAAGAAGATCAAGATTTATCTCCATGCAGCATCCCATTCATCTCGCAGCATCCTAACATATGAATTTCTATGAATTTTTGAAAAATCGACTAAGTCCGAGATGCCTTTAAGTAGGGATGCTGTATTGAGATGGGAGATGTAGGAGATCAAGATTCATCTCCATGCAGCATCCCATCCATCTCGCAGCATCCTAACATATGAATTTCTTAGAATTTATGAAAAATCGACTAAGTCCGAGATGGCTTTAAGTAGGGATGCTGTATTAAGATGGGAGATGTAGGAGATCAAGATTCATCTCCATGCAGCATCCCATTCATCTCCCAGCATCCTAACATATGAATTTCTATGAATTTATGAAAAATCGACTAAGTCCGAGATGCCTTTAAGTGGGGATGCTGTATTGAGACGGGAGATGTAGGAGATCAATATTCATCTGCATGCAGCATCCCATTCATCTCGCAGCATCCTAACATATGAATTTCTATGAATTTATGAAAAATCGACTAAGTCCGAGATGCCTTTAAGTAGGGATGCTGTATTAAGATGGGAGATGAAGAAGATCAAGATTCATCTCCATGCAGCATCCCATTCATCTCGCAGCATCCTAACATATGAATTACTATGAATTTATGAAAAATCGACTAAGTCCGAGATGGCTTTAAGTAGGGATGCTGTATTGAGATGAGAGATGTAGGAGATCAAGATTCATCTCCATGCAGCATCCCATTCATCTCCCAGCATCCTAACATATGAATTTCTATGAATTTATGAAAAATCGACTAAGTCCGAGATGCCTTTAAGTAGGGATGCTGTATTGAGATGGGAGATGTAGGAGATCAAGATTCATCTCCATGCAGCATCCCATTCATCTCCCAGCATCCTAACATATGAATTTCTTAGAATTTATGAAAAATCGACTAAGTCTGAGATGCCTTTAAGTAGGGATGCTGTATTAAGATGGGAGATGAAGAAGATCAAGATTCATCTCCATGCAGCATCCCATTCATCTCGCAGCATCCTAACATATGTTTTTCTTAGAATTTATGAAAAATCGACTAAGTCCGAGATGCATTTAAGTAGGGATGCTGTATTAGGATGGGAGATGAAGTAGATCAAGATTCATCTCCATGCAGCATCCCATTCATCTCGCAGCATCCTAACATAAGAATTTCTATGAATTTATGAAAAATCGACTAAGTCCGAGATGCCTTTAAGTAGGGATGCTGTATTGAGATGGGAGATGTAGGAGATCCAGATTCATCTCCATGCAGCATCCCATTCATCTCCCAGCATCCTAACATATGAATTTCTTAGAATTTATGAAAAATCGACTAAGTCCGAGATGCCTTTAAGTAGGGATGCTGTATTAAGATGGGAGATGAAGAAGATCAAGATTCATCTCCATGCAGCATCCCATTCATCTCGCAGCATCCTAACATATGATTTTCTTAGAATTTATGAAAAATCGACTAAGTCCGAGATGCATTTAAGTAGGGATGCTGTATTAAGATGGGAAATGAAGTAGATCAAGATTCATCTCCATGCAGCATCCCATTCATCTCGCAGCATCCTAACATATGAATTTCTATGAATTTATGAAAAATCGACTAAGTCCGAGATGGCTTTAAGTAGGGATGCTGTATGGAGATGAGAGATGTAGGAGATCAAGATTCATCTCCATGCAGCATCCCATTCATCTCGCAGCATCCTAACATATGAATTTCTATGAATTTATGAAAAATCGACTAGGTCCGAGATGCCTTTAAGTAGGGATGCTGTATTGAGATGGGAGATGTAGGAGATCAAGATTCATCTCCATGCAGCATCCCATTTATCTCCCAGCATCCTAACATATGAATTTCTTAGAATTTATGAAAAATCGACTAAGTCCGAGATGCCTTTAAGTAGGGATGCTGTATAAAGATGGGAGATGAAGAAGATCAAGATTCATCTCCATGCAGCATCCCATTCATCTCCCAGCATCCTAACATATGAATTTCTAAGAATTTATGAAAAATCGACTAAGTCCGAGATGCCTTTAAGTAGGGATGCTGTATTAAGATGGGAGATGAAGAAGATCAAGATTCATCTCCATGCAGCATCCCATTCATCTCGCAGCATCCTAACATATGTTTTTCTTAGAATTTATGAAAAATCGACTAAGTCCCAGATGCCTTTAAGTAGGGATGCTGTATTAAGATGGGAGATGTAGGAGATCAAGATGCATCTCCATGCAGCATCCCATTCATCTCCCAGCATCCTAACATATGAATTTCTTAGAATTTATGAAAAATCGACTTAGTCCGAGATGGCTTTAAGTAGGGATGCTGTATTAAGATCGGAGATGAAGAAGATCAAGATTCATCTCCATGCAGCATCCCATTCATCTCCCAGCATCCTAACATATGAATTTCTTAGAATTTATGAAAAATCGACTAAGTCCGAGATGGCTTTAAGTAGGGATGCTGTATTAAGATGGGATATGTAGGAGATCAAGATTCATCTCCATGCAGCATCCCATTTATCTCCCAGCATCCTTACATATGAATTTCTTAGAATTTATGAAAAATCGACTAAGTCCGAGATGCCTTTAAGTAGGGATGCTGTATTAAGATGGGAGATGTAGGAGATCCAGATTCATCTCCATGCAGCATTCCATTCATCTCCCAGCATCCTAACATATGAATTTCTATGAATTTATGAAAAACCGACTAAGTCCGAGATGGCTTTAAGTAGGGATGCTGTATTGAGATGAGAGATGTAGGAGATCAAGATTCATCACCATGCAGCGTCCCATTCATCTCCCAGCATCCTAACATATGAATTTCTTAGAATTTATGAAAAATCGACTAAGTCCAAGATGCCTTTAAGTAGGGATGCTGTATTGAGATGGGAGATGTAGGAGATCAAGATACATCTCCATGCAACATCCCATTCATCTCGCAGCATCCTAACATATGTTTTTCTTAGAATTTATGAAAAATCGACTAAGTCCGAGATGCCTTTAAGTAGGGATGCTGTATTAAGATGGGAGATGAAGAAGATCAAGATTCATCTCCATGCAGCATCCCATTCATCTCGCAGCATCCTAACATATGTTTTTCTTAGAATTTATGAAAAATCGACTAAGTCCGAGATGGCTTTAAGTAGGGATGCTGTATTGAGATGGGAGATGAAGAAGATCAAGATTCATCTCCATGCAGCATCCCATTCAACTCGCAGCATCCTGACATATGTTTTTCTTAGAATTAATGAAAAATCGACTAAGTCCAAGATGCCTTTAAGTAGGGATGCTGTATTGAGATGGGAGATGAAGAAGATCAAGATTCATCTCCATGCACCATCCAATTCATCTCGCAGCATCCTAACATATGTTTTTCTTAGAATTTATGAAAAATCGACTAAGTCCGAAATGCCTTTAAGTAGGGATGCTGTATTAGGATGGGAGATGAAGAAGATCAAGATTCATCTCCATGCACCATTCAATTCATCTCGCAGCATCCTAACATATGAATTTCTTAGAATTTATGAAAAATCGACTAAGTCCGAGATGCCTTTAAGTAGGGATGCTGTATTAAGATGGGAGATGAAGAAGATCAATATTCTTCTCCATGCAGCATCCCATTCATCTCGCAGCATCCTAACATATGTTTTTCTTAGAATTTATGAAAAATCGACTAAGTCCGAAATGCCTTTAAGTAGGGATGCTGTATTAGGATGGGAGATGAAGAAGATCAAGATTCATCTCCATGCACCATCCAATTCATCTCGCAGCATCCTAACATATGAATTTCTTAGAATTTATGAAAAATCGACTAAGTCCGAGATGCCTTTAAGTAGGGATGCTGTATTGAGATGGGAGATGAAGAAGATCAAGATTCTTCTCCATGCAGCATCCCATTCATCTCGCAGCATCCAAACATATGTTTTTTTTAGAATTTATGAAAAATCGACTAAGTCCGAGATGGCTTTAAGTAGGGATGCTGTATTGAGATGGGAGATGAACAAGATCAAGATTCATCTCCATTCAGCATCCCATTCATCTCGCAGCATCCTAACATATGAATTTCTACGAATTTATGAAAAATCGACTAAGTCCGAGATGCCTTTAAGTAGGGATGCTGTATTAAGATGGGAGATGAAGAAGATCAAGATTCTCCTCCATGCAGCATCCCATTCATCTCGCAGCATCCTAACATATGAATTTCTTAGAATTTATGAAAAATCGACTAAGTCCGAGATGCCTTTAGGTAGGGATGCTGTTTTGAGATGGAAGATGTAGGAGATCAAGATTCATCTCCATGCAGCATCCCATTCATCTCGCAGCATCCTAACATATGAATTTCTTAGAATTTATGAAAAATCGACTAAGTCCGAGATGCTTTTAAGTAGGGATGCTGTATTAAGATGGGAGATGAAGAAGATCAAGATTCATCTCTTTGCAGCATCTTATTTATCTCGCAGCATCCTAACATATGTTTTTCTTAGAATTTATGAAAAATCGACTAAGTCCGAGATGCCTTTAAGTAGGGATGCTTTTTTGAGATGGGAGATGAAGAAGATCAAGATTCATCTCCATGCAGCATCCCATTCATCTCGCAGCATCCTAACATATGAATTTCTTAGAATTTATGAAAAATCGACTAAGTCCGAGATGCCTTTAAGAAGGGATGCTGTATTAAGATGGGAGATAAAGAAGATCAAGATTCATCCCCATGCAGCATCTCATTCATCTCGCAGCATCCTAACATATGTTTTTCTAAGAATTTATGAAAAATCGACTAAGTCCGAGATGCCTTTAAGTAAGGATGCTGTATTTAGATGGGATATGAAGAAGATCAAGATTTATCTCCATGCAGCATCCCATTTATCTCGCAGCATCCTAACATAAGTTTTTCTAAGAATTTATGAAAAATCGACTAAGTCCGAGATGCCTTTAAGTAAGGATGCTGTATTAAGATGGGAGATGAAGAAGATCAAGATTCATCTCCGTGCAGCATCCCATTCATCTCGCAGCATCCTAACATATAAATTTCTGAGAATTTATGAAAAATCGACTAAGTCCGAGATGGCTTTAAGTAGGGATGCTGTATTAAGATGGGAGATGAAGAAGATCAAGATTCATCTCCATGCAGCATCCCATTCATCTCGCAGCATCCTCACATATGTTTTTCAAAGAATTTATGAAAAATCGACTTAGTCCGAGATGCCTTTAAGTAGGGATGCTGTATTAAGATGGGAGATGAAGGAGATCAAGATTCATCTTCATGCAGCATCCCATGCATCTCGCAGCATCCTAACATATGAATTTCATCGAATTTATGAAAAATCGACTAAGTCCGAGATGCCTATAAGCAGGGATGCTGTATTGAGATAGGAGATTAAGAAGATCAAGATTCATCTCCTTGCAGCATCCCATTCATCTAGCAGCATCCTAACATATGTTTTTCTTAGAATTTATGAAAAATCGACTAAGTCCGAGATGCCTTAAAGTAGGGATGCTGTATTGAGATGGGAGATGTAGGAGATCGAGATTCATCTCCATGCAGCATCCCATTCATCTCCCAGCATCCAAACATATGAATTTCTAAGAATTTATGAAAAATCGACCAAGTCCGAGATGCCTTGAAGTAGGGATGCTGTATTGAGATGGGAGATATAGGAGATCAAGATTCATCTCCATGCAGCATTCCATTCATCTCGCAGCATCCTAACATATGAATTTCTTAGAATTTATGAAAAATCGACTAAGTCCGAGATGCCTTTAAGTAGGGATGCTGTATTGAGATGGGAGATGAAGAAGATCAAGATTCATCTCCATGCAGCATCCCATTCATTTCCCAGCATCCTAACATATGTTTTTCTAAGAATTGATGAAAAATCGACTAAGTCCGAGATGCCTTTAAGTAGGGATGCTGTATTGAGATGAGAGATGAAGAAGATCAAGATTCATCTCCGTGCAGCATCCCATTCATCTCGCAGCATCCTAACATATCAATTTCTTAGAATTTATGAAAAATCGACTAAGTCCGAGATGCCTTTAAGTAGGGATGCTGTATTGAAATGGGAGATGAAGAAGATCAAGATTCATCTCCATGCAGCATCCCATTCATCTCGCAGCATCCTAACATATGTTTTACTTAGAATTTATGAAAAATCGACTAAGTCCGAGATGCCTTTAAGAAGGGATGCTGTATTAAGATGGGAGATGTAGGAGATCAAGATTCATCTCCATGCAGCATCCCATTCATTTCCCAGCATCCTAACATATGTTTTTCTAAGAATTGATGAAAAATCGACTAAGTCCGAGATGCCTTTAAGTAGGGATGCTGTATTGAGATGAGAGATGAAGAAGATCAAGATTCATCTCCGTGCAGCATCCCATTCATCTCGCAGCATCCTAACATATGTTTTCCTTAGAATTTATGAAAAATCGACTAAGTCCGAGATGCCTTTAGGTAGGGATGCTGTTTTGAGATGGGAGATGTAGGAGATCAAGATTCATCTCCATGCAGCATCCCATTCATCTAGCAGCATCCTAACATATGTTTTTCTTAGAATTTATGAAAAATCGACTAAGTCCGAGATGCCTTTAAGTAGGGATGCTGTATTAAGATGGGAGATGAAGAAGATCAAGATTCATCTCCATGCAGCATCCAGTTCATCTCCCAGCATCCTAACATATGTTTTTCTTAGAATCTATGAAAAATCGACTAAGTCCGAGATGCCTTTAAGTAGGGATGCTGTATTAGGATGGGAGATGAAGAAGATCAAGATTTATTTCCATGCAGCATCCCATTTATCTCGCAGCATCCTAACATATGAATTTCTTAGAATTTATGAAAAATCGACTAAGTCCGAGACGCCTTTAAGTAGGGATGCTGTATTAAGATGGGAGATGAAGAAGATCAAGATTCATCTCCATGCAGCATCCCATACATCTCCCAGCATCCTAACATATGTTTTTCTTAGAATTTATGAAAATTCGACTAAGTCCGAGATGCCTTTAAGTAGGGATGCTGTATTAAGATGGGAGATGTAGAAGATCAAGATTCATCTCCGTGCAGCATCTTATTCATCTCGCAGCATCCTAACATATGATTTTCTTAGAATTTATGAAAAATCGACTAAGTCCAAGATGCCTTAAAGTAGGGATGCTGTATTAAGATGGGAGATGTAGAAGATCAAGATTCATCTCCATGCAGCATCCCATTCATCTGGCAGCATCCTAACATATGAATTTCTTAGAATTTATGAAAAATCGACTAAGTCCGAGATGCCTTTAAGTAGGGATGCTGTATTAAGATGGGAGATGTAGAAGATCAAGATTCATCTCCATGCAGCATCCCATTCATCTCGCAGCATCCTAACATATGTTTTTCTTAGAATTTATGAAAAATCGACTAAGTCCGAGATGCCTTTAAGCAGGGATGCTGTATTAAGACGGGAGATGGAGAAGATCAAGATTCATCTCCGTGCAGCATCCCCTTCATCTCGCAGCATCCTAACATATGATTTTCTTAGAATTTATGAAAAATCGACTAAGTCCAAGATGCCTTAAAGTAGGGATGCTGTATTAAGATGGGAGATGTAGAAGATCAAGATTCATCTCCATGCAGCATCCCATTCATCTGGCAGCATCCTAACATATGAATTTCTTAGAATTTATGAAAAATCGACTAAGTCCGAGATGCCTTTAAGTAGGGATGCTGTATTAAGATGGGAGATGTAGAAGATCAAGATTCATCTCCATGCAGCATCCCATTCATCTCGCAGCATCCTAACATATGTTTTTCTCAGAATTTATAAAAATTCGACTAAGTCCGAGATGCCTTTAAGCAGGGATGCTGTATTAAGACGGGAGATGGAGAAGATCAAGATTCATCTCCGTGCAGCATCCCATTCATCTCGCAGCATCCTAACATATGATTTTCTTAGAATTTATGAAAAATCGACTAAGTCCAAGATGCCTTAAAGTAGGGATGCTGTATTGAGATGGGAGATGAAGAAGATCAAGATTCATCTCCATGCAGCATCTCATTCATCTCGCAGCATCCTAACATATGAATTTCTTAGAATTTATGAAAAATCGACTAAGTCCGAGATGCCTTTAAGTAGGGATGCTGTATTGAGATGGGAGATGAAGAAGATCAAGATTCATCTCCATGCAGCATCCCATTCATCTCGCAGCATCCTTACATATGAATTTCTTAGAATTTATGAAAAATCGACTAAGTCCGAGATGCCTTTAAGTAGGGATGCTGTATTAAGATGGGAGATGAAGAAGGTCAAGATTCATCTCCATGCAGCTACCCCTTCATCTCGCAGCATCCCAACATATGAATTTCTATGAATTTATGAAAAATCGACTAAGTCCGAGATGGCTTTAAGTAGGGATGCTGTATTGAGATGAGAGATGTAGGAGATCAATATTCATCTGCATGCAGCATCCCATTCATCTCGCAGCATCCTAACATATGAATTTCTATGAATTTATGAAAAATCGACTAAGTCCGAGATGCCTTGAAGTAGGGATGCTGTATTGAGATGGGAGATGTAGGAGATCAAGATTCATCTCCATGCAGCATCCCATTCATCTCCCAGCATCCTTACATATGAATTTCTATGAATTTATGAAAAATCGACTAAGTCCGAGATGCCTTTAAGTAGGGATGCTGTATTAAGATGGGAGATGAAGAAGATCAAGATACATCTCCATGCAGCATCCCATTCATCTCGCAGCATCCTAACATATGTTATTCTTAGAATTTATGAAAAATCGACTAAGTCCGAGATGCCTTTAAGTAGGGATGCTGTATTGAGATGGGAGATGCAGAAGATCAAGATTCATCTCCATGCAGCATCCCATTCATCTCGCAGCATCCTAACATTTGTTTTTCTAAGAATTTATGAAAAATCGACTAAGTCCGAGATGCCTTTAAGTAGGGATGCTGTATTAAGATGAGAGATGACGAAGATCAAGATTCATCTTCATGCAGCATCCCATTCATCTCGCAGCATCCTAACATATGTTTTTCTTAGAATTTATGAAAAATCGACTAAGTCCGAGATGCCTTTAAGAAGGGATGCTGTATTGAGTTGAGAGATGTAGAAGATCAAGATTCATCTCCATGCAGCATCCCATTCATCTCGCAGCATTCTAACATATGAATTTCTATGAATTTATGAAAAATCGACTAAGTCCGAGATGCCTTTAAGTAGGCATGCTGTATTAAGATGGGAGATGTAGGAGATCAAGATTCATCTCCATGCAGCATCCCATTCATCTCGCAGCATCCTTACATATGAATTTCTACGAATTTATGAAAAATCGACTAAGTCCGAGATGCCTTTAAGAAGGGATGCTGTATTAAGATGGGAGATGTAGGAGATCAAGATTCATCTCCATGCAGCATCCCATTCATCTCCCAGCATCCAAACATATGAATTTCTTAGAATTTATGAAAAATCGACTAAGTCCGAGATGCCTTTAAGTAGGGATGCTGTATTGAGATGGGAGATGTAGGAGATCAAGATTCATCTCCATGCAGCATCCCATTCATCTCGCAGCATCCTAACATATGTTTTTCTTAAGATTTATGAAAAATCGACTAAGTCCGAGATGCCTTTAAGTAGGGATGCTGTATTAGGATGGGAGATGAAGAAGATCAAGATTCATCTCCATGCAGCATCCCATTCATCTCCCAGCATCTCAACATATGTTTTTCTTAGAATTTATGAAAAATCGACTAAGTCCGAGATGCCTTTAACTAGGGATGCTGTATTAAGATGGGAGATGAAGAAGATCAAGATTCATCTCCATGCAGCATCCCATTCATCTCCCAGCATCCTAACATATGAATTTCTTAGAATTTATGAAAAATCGACTAAGTCCGAGATGCCTTTAAGTAGGGATGCTGTATTGAGATGGGAGATGTAGGAGATCAAGATACATCTCCATGCAACATCCCATTCATCTCGCAGCATCCTAACATATGTTTTTCTTAGAATTTATGAAAAATCGACTAAGTCCGAGATGCCTGTAAGTAGGGATGCTGTATTAAGATGGGAGATGAAGAAGATCAAGATTCATCTCCATGCAGCATCCCATTCATCTCGCAGCATCCTAACATATGAATTTCTTAGAATTTATGAAAAATCGACTAAGTCCGAGAAGCCTTTAAGTAGTAATGCTGTATTAAGATGGGAGATGAGGAAAATCAAGATTCATCTCCATGCAGCATCCCATTCATCTCGCAGCATCCTAACATATGAATTTCTTAGAATTTATGAAAAATCGACTAAGTCCGAGATGCCTTTAAGCAGGGATGCTGTATTGAGATGAGAGATGTAGGAGATCAAGATTCATCTCCACGCAGCATCCCATTCATCTCGCAGCATCCTAACATATGAATTTCTATGAATTTTTGAAAAATCGACTAAGTCCGAGATGCCTTTAAGTAGGGATGCTGTATTGAGATGGGAGATGTAGGAGATCAAGATTCATCTCCATGCAGCATCCCATCCATCTCGCAGCATCCTAACATATGAATTTCTTAGAATTTATGAAAAATCGACTAAGTCCGAGATGGCTTTAAGTAGGGATGCTGTATTAAGATGGGAGATGTAGGAGATCAAGATTCATCTCCATGCAGCATCCCATTCATCTCCCAGCATCCTAACATATGAATTTCTATGAATTTATGAAAAATCGACTAAGTCCGAGATGCCTTTAAGTAGGGATGCTGTATTGAGACGGGAGATGTAGGAGATCAATATTCATCTGCATGCAGCATCCCATTCATCTCGCAGCATCCTAACATATGAATTTCTATGAATTTATGAAAAATCGACTAAGTCCGAGATGCCTTTAAGTAGGGATGCTGTATTAAGATGGGAGATGAAGAAGATCAAGATTCATCTCCATGCAGCATCCCATTCATCTCGCAGCATCCTAACATATGAATTACTATGAATTTATGAAAAATCGACTAAGTCCGAGATGGCTTTAAGTAGGGATGCTGTATTGAGATGAGAGATGTAGGAGATCAAGATTCATCTCCATGCAGCATCCCATTCATCTCCCAGCATCCTAACATATGAATTTCTATGAATTTATGAAAAATCGACTAAGTCCGAGATGCCTTTAAGTAGGGATGCTGTATTGAGATGGGAGATGTAGGAGATCAAGATTCATCTCCATGCAGCATCCCATTCATCTCCCAGCATCCTAACATATGAATTTCTTAGAATTTATGAAAAATCGACTAAGTCCGAGATGCCTTTAAGTAGGGATGCTGTATTAAGATGGGAGATGAAGAAGATCAAGATTCATCTCCATGCAGCATCCCATTCATCTCGCAGCATCCTAACATATGTTTTTCTTAGAATTTATGAAAAATCGACTAAGTCCGAGATGCATTTAAGTAGGGATGCTGTATTAGGATGGGAGATGAAGTAGATCAAGATTCATCTCCATGCAGCATCCCATTCATCTCGCAGCATCCTAACATAAGAAGTTCTATGAATTTATGAAAAATCGACTAAGTCCGAGATGCCTTTAAGTAGGGATGCTGTATTGAGATGGGAGATGTAGGAGATCCAGATTCATCTCCATGCAGCATCCCATTCATCTCCCAGCATCCTAACATATGAATTTCTTAGAATTTATGAAAAATCGACTAAGTCCGAGATGCCTTTAAGTAGGGATGCTGTATTAAGATGGGAGATGAAGAAGATCAAGATTCATCTCCATGCAGCATCCCATTCATCTCGCAGCATCCTAACATATGATTTTCTTAGAATTTATGAAAAATCGACTAAGTCCAAGATGCATTTAAGTAGGGATGCTGTATTAAGATGGGAAATGAAGTAGATCAAGATTCATCTCCATGCAGCATCCCATTCATCTCGCAGCATCCTAACATATGAATTTCTATGAATTTATGAAAAATCGACTAAGTCCGAGATGGCTTTAAGTAGGGATGCTGTATTGAGATGAGAGATGTAGGAGATCAAGATTCATCTCCATGCAGCATCCCATTCATCTCGCAGCATCCTAACATATGAATTTCTATGAATTTATGAAAAATCGACTAGGTCCGAGATGCCTTTAAGTAGGGATGCTGTATTGAGATGGGAGATGTAGGAGATCAAGATTCATCTCCATGCAGCATCCCATTTATCTCCCAGCATCCTAACATATGAATTTCTTAGAATTTATGAAAAATCGACTAAGTCCGAGATGCCTTTAAGTAGGGATGCTGTATTAAGATGGGAGATGAAGAAGATCAAGATTCATCTCCATGCAGCATCCCATTCATCTCCCAGCATCCTAACATATGAATTTCTAAGAATTTATGAAAAATCGACTAAGTCCGAGATGCCTTTAAGTAGGGATGCTGTATTAAGATGGGAGATGAAGAAGATCAAGATTCATCTCCATGCAGCATCCCATTCATCTCGCAGCATCCTAACATATGTTTTTCTTAGAATTTATGAAAAATCGACTAAGTCCCAGATGCCTTTAAGTAGGGATGCTGTATTAAGATGGGAGATGTAGGAGATCAAGATGCATCTCCATGCAGCATCCCATTCATCTCCCAGCATCCTAACATATGAATTTCTTAGAATTTATGAAAAATCGACTTAGTCCGAGATGGCTTTAAGTAGGGATGCTGTATTAAGATCGGAGATGAAGAAGATCAAGATTCATCTCCATGCAGCATCCCATTCATCTCCCAGCATCCTAACATATGAATTTCTTAGAATTTATGAAAAATCGACTAAGTCCGAGATGGCTTTAAGTAGGGATGCTGTATTAAGATGGGATATGTAGGAGATCAAGATTCATCTCCATGCAGCATCCCATTTATCTCCCAGCATCCTTACATATGAATTTCTTAGAATTTATGAAAAATCGACTAAGTCCGAGATGCCTTTAAGTAGGGATGCTGTATTAAGATGGGAGATGTAGGAGATCCAGATTCATCTCCATGCAGCATTCCATTCATCTCCCAGCATCCTAACATATGAATTTCTATGAATTTATGAAAAACCGACTAAGTCCGAGATGGCTTTAAGTAGGGATGCTGTATTGAGATGAGAGATGTAGGAGATCAAGATTCATCACCATGCAGCGTCCCATTCATCTCCCAGCATCCTAACATATGAATTTCTTAGAATTTATGAAAAATCGACTAAGTCCAAGATGCCTTTAAGCAGGGATGCTGTTTTGAGATGGGAGATGTAGGAGATCAAGATTCATCTCCATGCAGCATCCCATTCATCTCCCAGCATCCTAACATATGAATTTCTTAGAATTTATGAAAAATCGACTAAGTCCGAGGTGGCTTTAAGTAGGGATGCTGTATTAAGATCGGAGATGAAGAAGATCAAGATTCATCTCCATGCAGCATCCCATTCATCTCGCAGCATCCTAACATATGAATTTCTATGAATTTATGAAAAATCGACTAAGTCCGAGATGCATTTAAGTAGGAATGCTGTATTAAGATGGGAGATGAAGTAGATCAAGATTCATCTCCATGCAGCATCCCATTCATCTCGCAGCATCCTAACATATGAATTTCTATGAATTTATGAAAAATCGACTAAGTCCGAGATGCCTTTAAGTAGGGATGCTGCATGGAGATGAGAGATGTAGGAGATCAAGATTCATCTCCATGCAGCATCCCATTCATCTCCCAGCATCCTAACATATGAATTTCTATGAATTTATGAAAAATCGACTAAGACCGAGATGGCTTTAAGTAGGGATGCTGTATTGAGATGGGAGATGAAGAAGATCAAGATTCATCTCCATGCAGCATCCCATTCCTTTCGCAGCATCCTAACATATATTTTTCTTAGAATTTATGAAAAATCGACTAAGTCCGAAATGCCTTTAAGTAGGGATGCTGTATTAAGATGGGAGATGAAGAAGATCAAGATTCATCTCCATGCAGCATCCCATTCATCTCGCAGCATCCTTACATATGAATTTTTTAGAATTTATGAAAAATCGACTAAGTCCGAGATGCATTTAAGTAGGGATGCTGTATTAAGATGGGAGCTGAAGAAGATCAAGATTCATCTCCATGCAGCATCCCATTCATCTCGCAGCATCCTAACATATGTTTTTCTTAGAATTTATGAAAAATCGACTAAGTCCGAGATTGCTTTAAGTAGGGATGCTGTATTGAGACGGGAGATGTAGGAGATCAATATTCATCTGCATGCAGCATCCCATTCATCTCGCAGCATCCTAACATATGAATTTCTATGAATTTATGAAAAATCGACTAAGTCCGAGATGCCTTTAAGTAGGGATGCTGTATTCAGATGGGAGATGGAGAAGATCAAGATTCATCTCCATGCAGCATCCCATTCATCTCCCAGCATCCTAACATATGTTTTTCTTAGAATTTATGAAAAATCGACTAAGTCCGAGATGCCTTTAGGTAGGGATGCTGTATTAGGATGGGAGATGAAGAAGATCTAAATTCATCTCCATGCAGCATCCCATTCATCTCCCAGCATCCTAACATATGTTTTTCTTAGAATTTATGAAAAATCGACTAAGTCCGAGATGCCTTTAAGTAGGGATGCTGTATTGAGATGAGAGATGTAGGAGATCAAGATTCATCTCCGTGCAGCATCCCATTCATCTCGCAGCATCCTAACATATGAATTTCTATGAATTTATGAAAAATCGACTAAGTCCGACATGGCTTTAAGTAGGGATGCTGTATTGAGATGAGAGATGTAGGAGATCAAGATTCATCTCCATGCAGCATCCCATTCATCTCGCAGCATCCTAACATATGAATTTCTATGAATTTATGAAAAATCGACTAAGTCCGAGATGCCTTTAAGTAGGGATGCTGTATTAAGATGGGAGATGAAGAAGATCAAGATTCATCTCCATGCAGCATCCCATTCATCTCGCAGCATCCTAACATATGAATTTCTATGAATTTATGAAAAATCGACTAAGTCCGAGATGCCTTTAAGTAGGGATGCTGTATTGAGATGGGAGATGTAGGAGATCAAGATTCATCTCCATGCAGCATCCCATTCATCTCCCAGCATCCTAACATATGAATTTCTTAGAATTTATGAAAAATCGACTAAGTCCGAGATGGCTTTAAGTAGGGATGCTGTATTAAGATGGGAGATGTAGGAGATCAAGATTCATCTCCATGCAGCATCCCATTCATCTCCCAGCATCCTAACATATGAATTTCTTAGAATTTATGAAAAATCGACTAAGTCCGAGATGCCTTTAAGTAGGGATGCTGTATGGAGATGGGAGATGTAGGAGATCAAGATACATCTCCATGCAACATCCCATTCATCTCGCAGCATCCTAACATATGTTTTTCTTAGAATTTATGAAAAATCGACTAAGTCCGAGATGCCTTTAAGTAGGGATGCTGTATTAAGACGGGAGATGAAGAAGATCAAGATTCATCTCCATGCAGCATCCCATTCATCTCGCAGCATCCAAACATATGTTTTTCTTAGAATTTATTAAAAATCGACTAAGTCCGAGATGCCTTTAAGTAGGGATGCTGTATTAAGATGGGAGATGAAGAAGATCAAGATTTATCTCCATGCAGCATCCCATTCATCTCGCAGCATCCTAACATATGAATTTCTATGAATTTTTGAAAAATCGACTAAGTCCGAGATGCCTTTAAGTAGGGATGCTGTATTGAGATGGGAGATGTAGGAGATCAAGATTCATCTCCATGCAGCATCCCATCCATCTCGCAGCATCCTAACATATGAATTTCTTAGAATTTATGAAAAATCGACTAAGTCCGAGATGGCTTTAAGTAGGGATGCTGTATTAAGATGGGAGATGTAGGAGATCAAGATTCATCTCCATGCAGCATCCCATTCATCTCCCAGCTTCCTAACATATGAATTTCTATGAATTTATGAAAAATCGACTAAGTCCGAGATGCCTTTAAGTAGGGATGCTGTATTGAGACGGGAGATGTAGGAGATCAATATTCATCTGCATGCAGCATCCCATTCATCTCGCAGCATCCTAACATATGAATTTCTATGAATTTATGAAAAATCGACTAAGTCCGAGATGCCTTTAAGTAGGGATGCTGTATTAAGATGGGAGATGAAGAAGATCAAGATTCATCTCCATGCAGCATCCCATTCATCTCGCAGCATCCTAACATATGAATTACTATGAATTTATGAAAAATCGACTAAGTCCGAGATGGCTTTAAGTAGGGATGCTGTATTGAGATGAGAGATGTAGGAGATCAAGATTCATCTCCATGCAGCATCCCATTCATCTCCCAGCATCCTAACATATGAATTTCTATGAATTTATGAAAAATCGACTAAGTCCGAGATGCCTTTAAGTAGGGATGCTGTATTGAGATGGGAGATGTAGGAGATCAAGATTCATCTCCATGCAGCATCCCATTCATCTCCCAGCATCCTAACATATGAATTTCTTAGAATTTATGAAAAATCGACTAAGTCTGAGATGCCTTTAAGTAGGGATGCTGTATTAAGATGGGAGATGAAGAAGATCAAGATTCATCTCCATGCAGCATCCCATTCATCTCGCAGCATCCTAACATATGTTTTTCTTAGAATTTATGAAAAATCGACTAAGTCCGAGATGCATTTAAGTAGGGATGCTGTATTAGGATGGGAGATGAAGTAGATCAAGATTCATCTCCATGCAGCATCCCATTCATCTCGCAGCATCCTAACATAAGAATTTCTATGAATTTATGAAAAATCGACTAAGTCCGAGATGCCTTTAAGTAGGGATGCTGTATTGAGATGGGAGATGTAGGAGATCCAGATTCATCTCCATGCAGCATCCCATTCATCTCCCAGCATCCTAACATATGAATTTCTTAGAATTTATGAAAAATCGACTAAGTCCGAGATGCCTTTAAGTAGGGATGCTGTATTAAGATGGGAGATGAAGAAGATCAAGATTCATCTCCATGCAGCATCCCATTCATCTCGCAGCATCCTAACATATGATTTTCTTAGAATTTATGAAAAATCGACTAAGTCCGAGATGCATTTAAGTAGGGATGCTGTATTAAGATGGGAAATGAAGTAGATCAAGATTCATCTCCATGCAGCATCCCATTCATCTCGCAGCATCCTAACATATGAATTTCTATGAATTTATGAAAAATCGACTAAGTCCGAGATGGCTTTAAGTAGGGATGCTGTATTGAGATGAGAGATGTAGGAGATCAAGATTCATCTCCATGCAGCATCCCATTCATCTCGCAGCATCCTAACATATGAATTTCTATGAATTTATGAAAAATCGACTAGGTCCGAGATGCCTTTAAGTAGGGATGCTGTATTGAGATGGGAGATGTAGGAGATCAAGATTCATCTCCATGCAGCATCCCATTTATCTCCCAGCATCCTAACATATGAATTTCTTAGAATTTATGAAAAATCGACTAAGTCCGAGATGCCTTTAAGTAGGGATGCTGTATAAAGATGGGAGATGAAGAAGATCAAGATTCATCTCCATGCAGCATCCCATTCATCTCCCAGCATCCTAACATATGAATTTCTAAGAATTTATGAAAAATCGACTAAGTCCGAGATGCCTTTAAGTAGGGATGCTGTATTAAGATGGGAGATGAAGAAGATCAAGATTCATCTCCATGCAGCATCCCATTCATCTCGCAGCATCCTAACATATGTTTTTCTTAGAATTTATGAAAAATCGACTAAGTCCCAGATGCCTTTAAGTAGGGATGCTGTATTAAGATGGGAGATGTAGGAGATCAAGATGCATCTCCATGCAGCATCCCATTCATCTCCCAGCATCCTAACATATGAATTTCTTAGAATTTATGAAAAATCGACTTAGTCCGAGATGGCTTTAAGTAGGGATGCTGTATTAAGATCGGAGATGAAGAAGATCAAGATTCATCTCCATGCAGCATCCCATTCATCTCCCAGCATCCTAACATATGAATTTCTTAGAATTTATGAAAAATCGACTAAGTCCGAGATGGCTTTAAGTAGGGATGCTGTATTAAGATGGGATATGTAGGAGATCAAGATTCATCTCCATGCAGCATCCCATTTATCTCCCAGCATCCTTACATATGAATTTCTTAGAATTTATGAAAAATCGACTTAGTCCGAGATGCATTTAAGTAGGGATGCTGTATTAAGATCGGAGATGAAGAAGATCAAGATTCATCTCCATGCAGCATCCCATTCATCTCCCAGCATCCTAACATATGAATTTCTTAGAATTTATGAAAAATCGACTAAGTCCGAGATGGCTTTAAGTAGGGATGCTGTATTAAGATGGGAGATGTAGGAGATCCAGATTCATCTCCATGCAGCATTCCATTCATCTCCCAGCATCCTAACATATGAATTTCTATGAATTTATGAAAAACCGACTAAGTCCGAGATGGCTTTAAGTAGGGATGCTGTATTGAGATGAGAGATGTAGGAGATCAAGATTCATCACCATGCAGCGTCCCATTCATCTCCCAGCATCCTAACATATGAATTTCTTAGAATTTATGAAAAATCGACTAAGTCCAAGATGCCTTTAAGCAGGGATGCTGTTTTGAGATGGGAGATGTAGGAGATCAAGATTCATCTCCATGCAGCATCCCATTCATCTCCCAGCATCCTAACATATGAATTTCTTAGAATTTATGAAAAATCGACTAAGTCCGAGGTGGCTTTAAGTAGGGATGCTGTATTAAGATCGGAGATGAAGAAGATCAAGATTCATCTCCATGCAGCATCCCATTCATCTCGCAGCATCCTAACATATGAATTTCTATGAATTTATGAAAAATCGACTAAGTCCGAGATGCATTTAAGTAGGAATGCTGTATTAAGATGGGAGATGAAGTAGATCAAGATTCATCTCCATGCAGCATCCCATTCATCTCGCAGCATCCTAACATATGAATTTCTATGAATTTATGAAAAATCGACTAAGTCCGAGATGCCTTTAAGTAGGGATGCTGTATTGAGATGAGAGATGTAGGAGATCAAGATTCATCTCCATGCAGCATCCCATTCATCTCCCAGCATCCTAACATATGAATTTCTATGAATTTATGAAAAATCGACTAAGACCGAGATGGCTTTAAGTAGGGATGCTGTATTGAGATGGGAGATGAAGAAGATCAAGATTCATCTCCATGCAGCATCCCATTCCTTTCGCAGCATCCTAACATATATTTTTCTTAGAATTTATGAAAAATCGACTAAGTCCGAAATGCCTTTAAGTAGGGATGCTGTATTAAGATGGGAGATGAAGAAGATCAAGATTCATCTCCATGCAGCATCCCATTCATCTCGCAGCATCCTTACATATGAATTTTTTAGAATTTATGAAAAATCGACTAAGTCCGAGATGCATTTAAGTAGGGATGCTGTATTAAGATGGGAGCTGAAGAAGATCAAGATTCATCTCCATGCAGCATCCCATTCATCTCGCAGCATCCTAACATATGTTTTTCTTAGAATTTATGAAAAATCGACTAAGTCCGAGATGGCTTTAAGTAGGGATGCTGTATTGAGACGGGAGATGTAGGAGATCAATATTCATCTGCATGCAGCATCCCATTCATCTCGCAGCATCCTAACATATGAATTTCTATGAATTTATGAAAAATCGACTAAGTCCGAGATGCCTTTAAGTAGGGATGCTGTATGCAGATGGGAGATGGAGAAGATCAAGATTCATCTCCATGCAGCATCCCATTCATCTCCCAGCATCCTAACATATGTTTTTCTTAGAATTTATGAAAAATCGACTAAGTCCGAGATGCCTTTAGGTAGGGATGCTGTATTAGGATGGGAGATGAAGAAGATCTAAATTCATCTCCATGCAGCATCCCATTCATCTCCCAGCATCCTAACATATGTTTTTCTTAGAATTTAAGAAAAATCGACTAAGTCCGAGATGCCTTTAAGTAGGGATGCTGTATTGAGATGAGAGATGTAGGAGATCAAGATTCATCTCCGTGCAGCATCCCATTCATCTCGCAGCATCCTAACATATGAATTTCTATGAATTTATGAAAAATCGACTAAGTCCGACATGGCTTTAAGTAGGGATGCTGTATTGAGATGAGAGATGTAGGAGATCAAGATTCATCTCCATGCAGCATCCCATTCATCTCGCAGCATCCTAACATATGAATTTCTATGAATTTATGAAAAATCGACTAAGTCCGAGATGCCTTTAAGCAGGGATGCTGTATTAAGATGGGAGATGAAGAAGATCAAGATTCATCTCCATGCAGCATCCCATTCATCTCGCAGCATCCTAACATATGAATTTCTATGAATTTATGAAAAATCGACTAAGTCCGAGATGCCTTTAAGTAGGGATGCTGTATTGAGATGGGAGATGTAGGAGATCAAGATTCATCTCCATGCAGCATCCCATTCATCTCCCAGCATCCTAACATATGAATTTCTTAGAATTTATGAAAAATCGACTAAGTCCGAGATGGCTTTAAGTAGGGATGCTGTATTAAGATGGGAGATGTAGGAGATCAAGATTCATCTCCATGCAGCATCCCATTCATCTCCCAGCATCCTAACATATGAATTTCTTAGAATTTATGAAAAATCGACTAAGTCCGAGATGCCTTTAAGTAGGGATGCTGTATTGAGATGGGAGATGTAGGAGATCAAGATACATCTCCATGCAACATCCCATTCATCTCGCAGCATCCTAACATATGTTTTTCTTAGAATTTATGAAAAATCGACTAAGTCCGAGATGCCTTTAAGTAGGGATGCTGTATTAAGACGGGAGATGAAGAAGATCAAGATTCATCTCCATGCAGCATCCCATTCATCTCGCAGCATCCAAACATATGTTTTTCTTAGAATTTATTAAAAATCGACTAAGTCCGAGATGCCTTTAAGTAGGGATGCTGTATTAAGATGGGAGATGAAGAAGATCAAGATTTATCTCCATGCAGCATCCCATTCATCTCGCAGCATCCTAACATATGAATTTCTTAGAATTTATGAAAAATCGACTAAGTCCGAGATGCCTTTAAGTAGGGATGCTGTATTGAGATGAGAGATGTAGGAGATCAAGATTCATCTCCACGCAGCATCCCATTCATCTCGCAGCATCCTAACATATGAATTTCTATGAATTTTTGAAAAATCGACTAAGTCCGAGATGCCTTTAAGTAGGGATGCTGTATTGAGATGGGAGATGTAGGAGATCAAGATTCATCTCCATGCAGCATCCCATCCATCTCGCAGCATCCTAACATATGAATTTCTTAGAATTTATGAAAAATCGACTAAGTCCGAGATGGCTTTAAGTAGGGATGCTGTATTAAGATGGGAGATGTAGGAGATCAAGATTCATCTCCATGCAGCATCCCATTCATCTCCCAGCATCCTAACATATGAATTTCTATGAATTTATGAAAAATCGACTAAGTCCGAGATGCCTTTAAGTAGGGATGCTGTATTGAGATGGGAGATGTAGGAGATCAAGATTCATCTCCATGCAGCATCCCATTCATCTCCCAGCATCCTAACATATGAATTTCTTAGAATTTATGAAAAATCGACTAAGTCCGAGATGCCTTTAAGTAGGGATGCTGTATTAAGATGGGAGATGAAGAAGATCAAGATTCATCTCCATGCAGCATCCCATTCATCTCGCAGCATCCTAACATATGTTTTTCTTAGAATTTATGAAAAATCGACTAAGTCCGAGATGCCTTTAAGTAGGGATGCTGTATTAAGACGGGAGATGAAGAAGATCAAGATTCATCTCCATGCAGCATCCCATTCATCTCGCAGCATCCAAACATATGTTTTTCTTAGAATTTATTAAAAATCGACTAAGTCCGAGATGCCTTTAAGTAGGGATGCTGTATTAAGATGGGAGATGTAGAAGATCAAGATTCATCTCCATGCAGCATCCCATTCATCTCCCAGCATCCTAACATATGAATTTCTATGAATTTATGAAAAATCGACTAAGTCCGAGATGCCTTTAAGTAGGGATGCTGTATTGAGACGGGAGATGTAGGAGATCAATATTCATCTGCATGCAGCATCCCATTCATCTCGCAGCATCCTAACATATGAATTTCTATGAATTTATGAAAAATCGACTAAGTCCGAGATGCCTTTAAGTAGGGATGCTGTATTAAGATGGGAGATGAAGAAGATCAAGATTCATCTCCATGCAGCATCCCATTCATCTCGCAGCATCCTAACATATGAATTACTATGAATTTATGAAAAATCGACTAAGTCCGAGATGGCTTTAAGTAGGGATGCTGTATTGAGATGAGAGATGTAGGAGATCAAGATTCATCTCCATGCAGCATCCCATTCATCTCCCAGCATCCTAACATATGAATTTCTATGAATTTATGAAAAATCGACTAAGTCCGAGATGCCTTTAAGTAGGGATGCTGTATTGAGATGGGAGATGTAGGAGATCAAGATTCATCTCCATGCAGCATCCCATTCATCTCCCAGCATCCTAACATATGAATTTCTTAGAATTTATGAAAAATCGACTAAGTCCGAGATGCCTTTAAGTAGGGATGCTGTATTAAGATGGGAGATGAAGAAGATCAAGATTCATCTCCATGCAGCATCCCATTCATCTCGCAGCATCCTAACATATGTTTTTCTTAGAATTTATGAAAAATCGACTAAGTCCGAGATGCATTTAAGTAGGGATGCTGTATTAGGATGGGAGATGAAGTAGATCAAGATTCATCTCCATGCAGCATCCCATTCATCTCGCAGCATCCTAACATAAGAATTTCTATGAATTTATGAAAAATCGACTAAGTCCGAGATGCCTTTAAGTAGGGATGCTGTATTGAGATGGGAGATGTAGGAGATCCAGATTCATCTCCATGCAGCATCCCATTCATCTCCCAGCATCCTAACATATGAATTTCTTAGAATTTATGAAAAATCGACTAAGTCCGAGATGCCTTTAAGAAGGGATGCTGTATTCAGATGGGAGATGGAGAAGATCAAGATTCATCTCCATGCAGCATCCCATTCATCTCCCAGCATCCTAACATATGAATTTCTTAGAATTTATGAAAAATCGACTAAGTCCGAGATGCCTTTAAGTAGGGATGCTGTATTAGGATGGGAGATGAAGAAGATCAAGATTCATCTCCATGCAGCATCCCATTCATCTCGCAGCATCCTAACATATGAATTTCTTAGAATTTATGAAAAATCGACTAAGTCCGAGATGCCTTTAAGCAGGGATGCTGTATTGAGATGAGAGATGTAGGAGATCAAGATTCATCTCCACGCAGCATCCCATTCATCTCGCAGCATCCTAACATATGAATTTCTATGAATTTTTGAAAAATCGACTAAGTCCGAGATGCCTTTAAGTAGGGATGCTGTATTGAGATGGGAGATGTAGGAGATCAAGATTCATCTCCATGCAGCATCCCATCCATCTCGCAGCATCCTAACATATGAATTTCTTAGAATTTATGAAAAATCGACTAAGTCCGAGATGGCTTTAAGTAGGGATGCTGTATTAAGATGGGAGATGTAGGAGATCAAGATTCATCTCCATGCAGCATCCCATTCATCTCCCAGCATCCTAACATATGAATTTCTATGAATTTATGAAAAATCGACTAAGTCCGAGATGCCTTTAAGTAGGGATGCTGTATTGAGACGGGAGATGTAGGAGATCAATATTCATCTGCATGCAGCATCCCATTCATCTCGCAGCATCCTAACATATGAATTTCTATGAATTTATGAAAAATCGACTAAGTCCGAGATGCCTTTAAGTAGGGATGCTGTATTAAGATGGGAGATGAAGAAGATCAAGATTCATCTCCATGCAGCATCCCATTCATCTCGCAGCATCCTAACATATGAATTACTATGAATTTATGAAAAATCGACTAAGTCCGAGATGGCTTTAAGTAGGGATGCTGTATTGAGATGAGAGATGTAGGAGATCAAGATTCATCTCCATGCAGCATCCCATTCATCTCCCAGCATCCTAACATATGAATTTCTATGAATTTATGAAAAATCGACTAAGTCCGAGATGCCTTTAAGTAGGGATGCTGTATTGAGATGGGAGATGTAGGAGATCAAGATTCATCTCCATGCAGCATACCATTCATCTCCCAGCATCCTAACATATGAATTTCTTAGAATTTATGAAAAATCGACTAAGTCCGAGATGCCTTTAAGTAGGGATGCTGTATTAAGATGGGAGATGAAGAAGATCAAGATTCATCTCCATGCAGCATCCCATTCATCTCGCAGCATCCTAACATATGTTTTTCTTAGAATTTATGAAAAATCGACTAAGTCCGAGATGCATTTAAGTAGGGATGCTGTATTAGGATGGGAGATGAAGTAGATCAAGATTCATCTCCATGCAGCATCCCATTCATCTCGCAGCATCCTAACATAAGAATTTCTATGAATTTATGAAAAATCGACTAAGTCCGAGATGCCTTTAAGTAGGGATGCTGTATTGAGATGGGAGATGTAGGAGATCCAGATTCATCTCCATGCAGCATCCCATTCATCTCCCAGCATCCTAACATATGAATTTCTTAGAATTTATGAAAAATCGACTAAGTCCGAGATGCCTTTAAGTAGGGATGCTGTATTAAGATGGGAGATGAAGAAGATCAAGATTCATCTCCATGCAGCATCCCATTCATCTCGCAGCATCCTAACATATGATTTTCTTAGAATTTATGAAAAATCGACTAAGTCCGAGATGCATTTAAGTAGGGATGCTGTATTAAGATGGGAAATGAAGTAGATCAAGATTCATCTCCATGCAGCATCCCATTCATCTCGCAGCATCCTAACATATGAATTTCTATGAATTTATGAAAAATCGACTAAGTCCGAGATTGCTTTAAGTAGGGATGCTGTATTGAGATGAGAGATGTAGGAGATCAAGATTCATCTCCATGCAGCATCCCATTCATCTCGCAGCATCCTAACATATGAATTTCTATGAATTTATGAAAAATCGACTAGGTCCGAGATGCCTTTAAGTAGGGATGCTGTATTGAGATGGGAGATGTAGGAGATCAAGATTCATCTCCATGCAGCATCCCATTTATCTCCCAGCATCCTAACATATGAATTTCTTAGAATTTATGAAAAATCGACTAAGTCCGAGATGCCTTTAAGTAGGGATGCTGTATAAAGATGGGAGATGAAGAAGATCAAGATTCATCTCCATGCAGCATCCCATTCATCTCCCAGCATCCTAACATATGAATTTCTATGAATTTATGAAAAATCGACTAAGTCCGAGATGCCTTTAAGTAGGGATGCTGTATTAAGATGGGAGATGAAGAAGATCAAGATTCATCTCCATGCAGCATCCCATTCATCTCGCAGCATCCTAACATATGTTTTTCTTAGAATTTATGAAAAATCGACTAAGTCCCAGATGCCTTTAAGTAGGGATGCTGTATTAAGATGGGAGATGTAGGAGATCAAGATGCATCTCCATGCAGCATCCCATTCATCTCCCAGCATCCTAACATATGAATTTCTTAGAATTTATGAAAAATCGACTTAGTCCGAGATGGCTTTAAGTAGGGATGCTGTATTAAGATCGGAGATGAAGAAGATCAAGATTCATCTCCATGCAGCATCCCATTCATCTCCCAGCATCCTAACATATGAATTTCTTAGAATTTATGAAAAATCGACTAAGTCCGAGATGGCTTTAAGTAGGGATGCTGTATTAAGATGGGATATGTAGGAGATCAAGATTCATCTCCATGCAGCATCCCATTTATCTCCCAGCATCCTTACATATGAATTTCTTAGAATTTATGAAAAATCGACTAAGTCCGAGATGCCTTTAAGTAGGGATGCTGTATTAAGATGGGAGATGTAGGAGATCCAGATTCATCTCCATGTAGCATTCCATTCATCTCCCAGCATCCTAACATATGAATTTCTATGAATTTATGAAAAACCGACTAAGTCCGAGATGGCTTTAAGTAGGGATGCTGTATTGAGATGAGAGATGTAGGAGATCAAGATTCATCACCATGCAGCGTCCCATTCATCTCCCAGCATCCTAACATATGAATTTCTTAGAATTTATGAAAAATCGACTAAGTCCAAGATGCCTTTAAGCAGGGATGCTGTTTTGAGATGGGAGATGTAGGAGATCAAGATTCATCTCCATGCAGCATCCCATTCATCTCCCAGCATCCTAACATATGAATTTCTTAGAATTTATGAAAAATCGACTAAGTCCGAGGTGGCTTTAAGTAGGGATGCTGTATTAAGATCGGAGATGAAGAAGATCAAGATTCATCTCCATGCAGCATCCCATTCATCTCGCAGCATCCTAACATATGAATTTCTATGAATTTATGAAAAATCGACTAAGTCCGAGATGCATTTAAGTAGGAATGCTGTATTAAGATGGGAGATGAAGTAGATCAAGATTCATCTCCATGCAGCATCCCATTCATCTCCCAGCATCCTAACATATGAATTTCTTAGAATTTATGAAAAATCGACTAAGTCCGAGATGCCTTTAAGTAGGGATGCTGTATTGAGATGGGAGATGTAGGAGATCAAGATACATCTCCATGCAACATCCCATTCATCTCGCAGCATCCTAACATATGTTTTTCTTAGAATTTATGAAAAATCGACTAAGTCCGAGATGCCTTTAAGTAGGGATGCTGTATTAAGACGGGAGATGAAGAAGATCAAGATTCATCTCCATGCAGCATCCCATTCATCTCGCAGCATCCAAACATATGTTTTTCTTAGAATTTATTAAAAATCGACTAAGTCCGAGATGCCTTTAAGTAGGGATGCTGTATTAAGATGGGAGATGAAGAAGATCAAGATTTATCTCCATGCAGCATCCCATTCATCTCGCAGCATCCTAACATATGAATTTCTATGAATTTTTGAAAAATCGACTAAGTCCGAGATGCCTTTAAGTAGGGATGCTGTATTGAGATGGGAGATGTAGGAGATCAAGATTCATCTCCATGCAGCATCCCATCCATCTCGCAGCATCCTAACATATGAATTTCTTAGAATTTATGAAAAATCGACTAAGTCCGAGATGGCTTTAAGTAGGGATGCTGTATTAAGATGGGAGATGTAGGAGATCAAGATTCATCTCCATGCAGCATCCCATTCATCTCCCAGCATCCTAACATATGAATTTCTATGAATTTATGAAAAATCGACTAAGTCCGAGATGCCTTTAAGTAGGGATGCTGTATTGAGACGGGAGATGTAGGAGATCAATATTCATCTGCATGCAGCATCCCATTCATCTCGCAGCATCCTAACATATGAATTTCTATGAATTTATGAAAAATCGACTAAGTCCGAGATGCCTTTAAGTAGGGATGCTGTATTAAGATGGGAGATGAAGAAGATCAAGATTCATCTCCATGCAGCATCCCATTCATCTCGCAGCATCCTAACATATGAATTACTATGAATTTATGAAAAATCGACTAAGTCCGAGATGGCTTTAAGTAGGGATGCTGTATTGAGATGAGAGATGTAGGAGATCAAGATTCATCTCCATGCAGCATCCCATTCATCTCCCAGCATCCTAACATATGAATTTCTATGAATTTATGAAAAATCGACTAAGTCCGAGATGCCTTTAAGTAGGGATGCTGTATTGAGATGGGAGATGTAGGAGATCAAGATTCATCTCCATGCAGCATCCCATTCATCTCCCAGCATCCTAACATATGAATTTCTTAGAATTTATGAAAAATCGACTAAGTCTGAGATGCCTTTAAGTAGGGATGCTGTATTAAGATGGGAGATGAAGAAGATCAAGATTCATCTCCATGCAGCATCCCATTCATCTCGCAGCATCCTAACATATGTTTTTCTTAGAATTTATGAAAAATCGACTAAGTCCGAGATGCATTTAAGTAGGGATGCTGTATTAGGATGGGAGATGAAGTAGATCAAGATTCATCTCCATGCAGCATCCCATTCATCTCGCAGCATCCTAACATAAGAATTTCTATGAATTTATGAAAAATCGACTAAGTCCGAGATGCCTTTAAGTAGGGATGCTGTATTGAGATGGGAGATGTAGGAGATCCAGATTCATCTCCATGCAGCATCCCATTCATCTCCCAGCATCCTAACATATGAATTTCTTAGAATTTATGAAAAATCGACTAAGTCCGAGATGCCTTTAAGTAGGGATGCTGTATTAAGATGGGAGATGAAGAAGATCAAGATTCATCTCCATGCAGCATCCCATTCATCTCGCAGCATCCTAACATATGATTTTCTAAGAATTTATGAAAAATCGACTAAGTCCGAGATGCATTTAAGTAGGGATGCTGTATTAAGATGGGAAATGAAGTAGATCAAGATTCATCTCCATGCAGCATCCCATTCATCTCGCAGCATCCTAACATATGAATTTCTATGAATTTATGAAAAATCGACTAAGTCCGAGATGGCTTTAAGTAGGGATGCTGTATTGAGATGAGAGATGTAGGAGATCAAGATTCATCTCCATGCAGCATCCCATTCATCTCGCAGCATCCTAACATATGAATTTCTATGAATTTATGAAAAATCGACTAGGTCCGAGATGCCTTTAAGTAGGGATGCTGTATTGAGATGGGAGATGTAGGAGATCAAGATTCATCTCCATGCAGCATCCCATTTATCTCCCAGCATCCTAACATATGAATTTCTTAGAATTTATGAAAAATCGACTAAGTCCGAGATGCCTTTAAGTAGGGATGCTGTATAAAGATGGGAGATGAAGAAGATCAAGATTCATCTCCATGCAGCATCCCATTCATCTCCCAGCATCCTAACATATGAATTTCTAAGAATTTATGAAAAATCGACTAAGTCCGAGATGCCTTTAAGTAGGGATGCTGTATTAAGATGGGAGATGAAGAAGATCAAGATTCATCTCCATGCAGCATCCCATTCATCTCGCAGCATCCTAACATATGTTTTTCTTAGAATTTATGAAAAATCGACTAAGTCCCAGATGCCTTTAAGTAGGGATGCTGTATTAAGATGGGAGATGTAGGAGATCAAGATGCATCTCCATGCAGCATCCCATTCATCTCCCAGCATCCTAACATATGAATTTCTTAGAATTTATGAAAAATCGACTTAGTCCGAGATGGCTTTAAGTAGGGATGCTGTATTAAGATCGGAGATGAAGAAGATCAAGATTCATCTCCATGCAGCATCCCATTCATCTCCCAGCATCCTAACATATGAATTTCTTAGAATTTATGAAAAATCGACTAAGTCCGAGATGGCTTTAAGTAGGGATGCTGTATTAAGATGGGATATGTAGGAGATCAAGATTCATCTCCATGCAGCATCCCATTTATCTCCCAGCATCCTTACATATGAATTTCTTAGAATTTATGAAAAATCGACTAAGTCCGAGATGCCTTTAAGTAGGGATGCTGTATTAAGATGGGAGATGTAGGAGATCCAGATTCATCTCCATGCAGCATTCCATTCATCTCCCAGCATCCTAACATATGAATTTCTATGAATTTATGAAAAACCGACTAAGTCCAAGATGGCTTTAAGTAGGGATGCTGTATTGAGATGAGAGATGTAGGAGATCAAGATTCATCACCATGCAGCGTCCCATTCATCTCCCAGCATCCTAACATATGAATTTCTTAGAATTTATGAAAAATCGACTAAGTCCAAGATGCCTTTAAGTAGGGATGCTGTATTGAGATGGGAGATGTAGGAGATCAAGATACATCTCCATGCAACATCCCATTCATCTCGCAGCATCCTAACATATGTTTTTCTTAGAATTTATGAAAAATCGACTAAGTCCGAGATGCCTTTAAGTAGGGATGCTGTATTAAGATGGGAGATGAAGAAGATCAAGATTCATCTCCATGCAGCATCCCATTCATCTCGCAGCATCCTAACATATGTTTTTCTTAGAATTTATGAAAAATCGACTAAGTCCGAGATGGCTTTAAGTAGGGATGCTGTATTGAGATGGGAGATGAAGAAGATCAAGATTCATCTCCATGCAGCATCCCATTCAACTCGCAGCATCCTGACATATGTTTTTCTTAGAATTAATGAAAAATCGACTAAGTCCAAGATGCCTTTAAGTAGGGATGCTGTATTGAGATGGGAGATGAAGAAGATCAAGATTCATCTCCATGCACCATCCAATTCATCTCGCAGCATCCTAACATATGTTTTTCTTAGAATTTATGAAAAATCGACTAAGTCCGAGATGCCTTTAAGTAGGGATGCTGTATTAGGATGGGAGATGAAGAAGATCAAGATTCATCTCCATGCACCATTCAATTCATCTCGCAGCATCCTAACATATGAATTTCTTAGAATTTATGAAAAATCGACTAAGTCCGAGATGCCTTTAAGTAGGGATGCTGTATTAAGATGGGAGATGAAGAAGATCAATATTCTTCTCCATGCAGCATCCCATTCATCTCGCAGCATCCTAACATATGTTTTTCTTAGAATTTATGAAAAATCGACTAAGTCCGAAATGCCTTTAAGTAGGGATGCTGTATTAGGATGGGAGATGAAGAAGATCAAGATTCATCTCCATGCTTAGAATTTATGAAAAATCGACTAAGTCCGAGATGCCTTTAAGTAGGGATGCTGTATTGAGATGGGAGATGAAGAAGATCAAGATTCTTCTCCATGCAGCATCCCATTCATCTCGCAGCATCCAAACATATGTTTTTTTTAGAATTTATGAAAAATCGACTAAGTCCGAGATGGCTTTAAGTAGGGATGCTGTATTGAGATGGGAGATGAACAAGATCAAGATTCATCTCCATTCAGCATCCCATTCATCTCGCAGCATCCTAACATATGAATTTCTACGAATTTATGAAAAATCGACTAAGTCCGAGATGCCTTTAAGTAGGGATGCTGTATTAAGATGGGAGATGAAGAAGATCAAGATTCTCCTCCATGCAGCATCCCATTCATCTCGCAGCATCCTAACATATGAATTTCTTAGAATTTATGAAAAATCGACTAAGTCCGAGATGCCTTTAGGTAGGGATGCTGTTTTGAGATGGAAGATGTAGGAGATCAAGATTCATCTCCATGCAGCATCCCATTCATCTCGCAGCATCCTAACATATGAATTTCTTAGAATTTATGAAAAATCGACTAAGTCCGAGATGCCTTTAAGTAGGGATGCTGTATTGAGATGGGAGATGAAGAAGATCAAGATTCATCTCTTTGCAGCATCTTATTCATCTCGCAGCATCCTAACATATGTTTTTCTTAGAATTTATGAAAAATCGACTAAGTCCGAGATGCCTTTAAGTAGGGATGCTTTTTTGAGATGGGAGATGAAGAAGATCAAGATTCATCTCCATGCAGCATCCCATTCATCTCGCAGCATCCTAACATATGAATTTCTTAGAATTTATGAAAAATCGACTAAGTCCGAGATGCCTTTAAGAAGGGATGCTGTATTAAGATGGGAGATAAAGAAGATCAAGATTCATCCCCATGCAGCATCTCATTCATCTCGCAGCATCCTAACATATGTTTTTCTAAGAATTTATGAAAAATCGACTAAGTCCGAGATGCCTTTAAGTAAGGATGCTGTATTTAGATGGGATATGAAGAAGATCAAGATTTATCTCCATGCAGCATCCCATTTATCTCGCAGCATCCTAACATAAGTTTTTCTAAGAATTTATGAAAAATCGACTAAGTCCGAGATGCCTTTAAGTAAGGATGCTGTATTAAGATGGGAGATGAAGAAGATCAAGATTCATCTCCGTGCAGCATCCCATTCATCTCGCAGCATCCTAACATATAAATTTCTGAGAATTTATGAAAAATCGACTAAGTCCGAGATGGCTTTAAGTAGGGATGCTGTATTAAGATGGGAGATGAAGAAGATCAAGATTCATCTCCATGCAGCATCCCATTCATCTCGCAGCATCCTCACATATGTTTTTCAAAGAATTTATGAAAAATCGACTTAGTCCGAGATGCCTTTAAGTAGGGATGCTGTATTAAGATGGGAGATGAAGGAGATCAAGATTCATCTTCATGCAGCATCCCATGCATCTCGCAGCATCCTAACATATGAATTTCATCGAATTTATGAAAAATCGACTAAGTCCGAGATGCCTATAAGCAGGGATGCTGTATTGAGATAGGAGATTAAGAAGATCAAGATTCATCTCCTTGCAGCATCCCATTCATCTAGCAGCATCCTAACATATGTTTTTCTTAGAATTTATGAAAAATCGACTAAGTCCGAGATGCCTTAAAGTAGGGATGCTGTATTGAGATGGGAGATGTAGGAGATCGAGATTCATCTCCATGCAGCATCCCATTCATCTCCCAGCATCCAAACATATGAATTTCTAAGAATTTATGAAAAATCGACCAAGTCCGAGATGCCTTGAAGTAGGGATGCTGTATTGAGATGGGAGATATAGGAGATCAAGATTCATCTCCATGCAGCATTCCATTCATCTCGCAGCATCCTAACATATGAATTTCTTAGAATTTATGAAAAATCGACTAAGTCCGAGATGCCTTTAAGTAGGGATGCTGTATTGAGATGGGAGATGAAGAAGATCAAGATTCATCTCCATGCAGCATCCCATTCATTTCCCAGCATCCTAACATATGTTTTTCTAAGAATTGATGAAAAATCGACTAAGTCCGAGATGCCTTTAAGTAGGGATGCTGTATTGAGATGAGAGATGAAGAAGATCAAGATTCATCTCCGTGCAGCATCCCATTCATCTCGCAGCATCCTAACATATCAATTTCTTAGAATTTATGAAAAATCGACTAAGTCCGAGATGCCTTTAAGTAGGGATGCTGTATTGAAATGGGAGATGAAGAAGATCAAGATTCATCTCCATGCAGCATCCCATTCATCTCGCAGCATCCTAACATATGTTTTACTTAGAATTTATGAAAAATCGACTAAGTCCGAGATGCCTTTAAGAAGGGATGCTGTATTAAGATGGGAGATGTAGGAGATCAAGATTCATCTCCATGCAGCATCCCATTCATTTCCCAGCATCCTAACATATGTTTTTCTAAGAATTGATGAAAAATCGACTAAGTCCGAGATGCCTTTAAGTAGGGATGCTGTATTGAGATGAGAGATGAAGAAGATCAAGATTCATCTCCGTGCAGCATCCCATTCATCTCGCAGCATCCTAACATATGTTTTCCTTAGAATTTATGAAAAATCGACTAAGTCCGAGATGCCTTTAGGTAGGGATGCTGTTTTGAGATGGGAGATGTAGGAGATCAAGATTCATCTCCATGCAGCATCCCATTCATCTAGCAGCATCCTAACATATGTTTTTCTTAGAATTTATGAAAAATCGACTAAGTCCGAGATGCCTTTAAGTAGGGATGCTGTATTAAGATGGGAGATGAAGAAGATCAAGATTCATCTCCATGCAGCATCCAGTTCATCTCCCAGCATCCTAACATATGTTTTTCTTAGAATCTATGAAAAATCGACTAAGTCCGAGATGCCTTTAAGTAGGGATGCTGTATTAGGATGGGAGATGAAGAAGATCAAGATTTATTTCCATGCAGCATCCCATTTATCTCGCAGCATCCTAACATATGAATTTCTTAGAATTTATGAAAAATCGACTAAGTCCGAGACGCCTTTAAGTAGGGATGCTGTATTAAGATGGGAGATGAAGAAGATCAAGATTCATCTCCATGCAGCATCCCATACATCTCCCAGCATCCTAACATATGTTTTTCTTAGAATTTATGAAAATTCGACTAAGTCCGAGATGCCTTTAAGTAGGGATGCTGTATTAAGATGGGAGATGTAGAAGATCAAGATTCATCTCCGTGCAGCATCTTATTCATCTCGCAGCATCCTAACATATGATTTTCTTAGAATTTATGAAAAATCGACTAAGTCCAAGATGCCTTAAAGTAGGGATGCTGTATTAAGATGGGAGATGTAGAAGATCAAGATTCATCTCCATGCAGCATCCCATTCATCTGGCAGCATCCTAACATATGAATTTCTTAGAATTTATGAAAAATCGACTAAGTCCGAGATGCCTTTAAGTAGGGATGCTGTATTAAGATGGGAGATGTAGAAGATCAAGATTCATCTCCATGCAGCATCCCATTCATCTCGCAGCATCCTAACATATGTTTTTCTTAGAATTTATGAAAAATCGACTAAGTCCGAGATGCCTTTAAGCAGGGATGCTGTATTAAGACGGGAGATGGAGAAGATCAAGATTCATCTCCGTGCAGCATCCCCTTCATCTCGCAGCATCCTAACATATGATTTTCTTAGAATTTATGAAAAATCGACTAAGTCCGAGATGCCTTTAAGTAGGGATGCTGTATTAAGATGGGAGATGTAGAAGATCAAGATTCATCTCCATGCAGCATCCCATTCATCTGGCAGCATCCTAACATATGAATTTCTTAGAATTTATGAAAAATCGACTAAGTCCGAGATGCCTTTAAGTAGGGATGCTGTATTAAGATGGGAGATGTAGAAGATCAAGATTCATCTCCATGCAGCATCCCATTCATCTCGCAGCATCCTAACATATGTTTTTCTCAGAATTTATGAAAATTCGACTAAGTCCGAGATGCCTTTAAGCAGGGATGCTGTATTAAGACGGGAGATGGAGAAGATCAAGATTCATCTCCGTGCAGCATCCCATTCATCTCGCAGCATCCTAACATATGATTTTCTTAGAATTTATGAAAAATCGACTAAGTCCAAGATGCCTTAAAGTAGGGATGCTGTATTGAGATGGGAGATGAAGAAGATCAAGATTCATCTCCATGCAGCATCTCATTCATCTCGCAGCATCCTAACATATGAATTTCTTAGAATTTATGAAAAATCGACTAAGTCCGAGATGCCTTTAAGTAGGGATGCTGTATTGAGATGGGAGATGAAGAAGATCAAGATTCATCTCCATGCAGCATCCCATTCATCTCGCAGCATCCTTACATATGAATTTCTTAGAATTTATGAAAAATCGACTAAGTCCGAGATGCCTTTAAGTAGGGATGCTGTATTAAGATGGGAGATGAAGAAGGTCAAGATTCATCTCCATGCAGCTACCCCTTCATCTCGCAGCATCCCAACATATGAATTTCTATGAATTTATGAAAAATCGACTAAGTCCGAGATGGCTTTAAGTAGGGATGCTGTATTGAGATGAGAGATGTAGGAGATCAATATTCATCTGCATGCAGCATCCCATTCATCTCGCAGCATCCTAACATATGAATTTCTATGAATTTATGAAAAATCGACTAAGTCCGAGATGCCTTGAAGTAGGGATGCTGTATTGAGATGGGAGATGTAGGAGATCAAGATTCATCTCCATGCAGCATCCCATTCATCTCCCAGCATCCTTACATATGAATTTCTATGAATTTATGAAAAATCGACTAAGTCCGAGATGCCTTTAAGTAGGGATGCTGTATTAAGATGGGAGATGAAGAAGATCAAGATACATCTCCATGCAGCATCCCATTCATCTCGCAGCATCCTAACATATGTTTTTCTTAGAATTTATGAAAAATCGACTAAGTCCGAGATGCCTTTAAGTAGGGATGCTGTATTGAGATGGGAGATGCAGAAGATCAAGATTCATCTCCATGCAGCATCCCATTCATCTCGCAGCATCCTAACATTTGTTTTTCTAAGAATTTATGAAAAATCGACTAAGTCCGAGATGCCTTTAAGTAGGGATGCTGTATTAAGATGAGAGATGACGAAGATCAAGATTCATCTTCATGCAGCATCCCATTCATCTCGCAGCATCCTAACATATGTTTTTCTTAGAATTTATGAAAAATCGACTAAGTCCGAGATGCCTTTAAGAAGGGATGCTGTATTGAGTTGAGAGATGTAGAAGATCAAGATTCATCTCCATGCAGCATCCCATTCATCTCGCAGCATTCTAACATATGAATTTCTATGAATTTATGAAAAATCGACTAAGTCCGAGATGCCTTTAAGTAGGCATGCTGTATTAAGATGGGAGATGTAGGAGATCAAGATTCATCTCCATGCAGCATCCCATTCATCTCGCAGCATCCTTACATATGAATTTCTACGAATTTATGAAAAATCGACTAAGTCCGAGATGCCTTTAAGAAGGGATGCTGTATTAAGATGGGAGATGTAGGAGATCAAGATTCATCTCCATGCAGCATCCCATTCATCTCCCAGCATCCAAACATATGAATTTCTTAGAATTTATGAAAAATCGACTAAGTCCGAGATGCCTTTAAGTAGGGATGCTGTATTGAGATGGGAGATGTAGGAGATCAAGATTCATCTCCATGCAGCATCCCATTCATCTCGCAGCATCCTAACATATGTTTTTCTTAAGATTTATGAAAAATCGACTAAGTCCGAGATGCCTTTAAGTAGGGATGCTGTATTAGGATGGGAGATGAAGAAGATCAAGATTCATCTCCATGCAGCATCCCATTCATCTCCCAGCATCTCAACATATGTTTTTCTTAGAATTTATGAAAAATCGACTAAGTCCGAGATGCCTTTAACTAGGGATGCTGTATTAAGATGGGAGATGAAGAAGATCAAGATTCATCTCCATGCAGCATCCCATTCATCTCCCAGCATCCTAACATATGAATTTCTTAGAATTTATGAAAAATCGACTAAGTCCGAGATGCCTTTAAGTAGGGATGCTGTATTGAGATGGGAGATGTAGGAGATCAAGATACATCTCCATGCAACATCCCATTCATCTCGCAGCATCCTAACATATGTTTTTCTTAGAATTTATGAAAAATCGACTAAGTCCGAGATGCCTGTAAGTAGGGATGCTGTATTAAGATGGGAGATGAAGAAGATCAAGATTCATCTCCATGCAGCATCCCATTCATCTCGCAGCATCCTAACATATGAATTTCTTAGAATTTATGAAAAATCGACTAAGTCCGAGAAGCCTTTAAGTAGTAATGCTGTATTAAGATGGGAGATGAGGAAAATCAAGATTCATCTCCATGCAGCATCCCATTCATCTCGCAGCATCCTAACATATGAATTTCTTAGAATTTATGAAAAATCGACTAAGTCCGAGATGCCTTTAAGCAGGGATGCTGTATTGAGATGAGAGATGTAGGAGATCAAGATTCATCTCCACGCAGCATCCCATTCATCTCGCAGCATCCTAACATATGAATTTCTATGAATTTTTGAAAAATCGACTAAGTCCGAGATGCCTTTAAGTAGGGATGCTGTATTGAGACGGGAGATGTAGGAGATCAATATTCATCTGCATGCAGCATCCCATTCATCTCGCAGCATCCTAACATATGAATTTCTATGAATTTATGAAAAATCGACTAAGTCCGAGATGCCTGTAAGTAGTAATGCTGTATTAAGATGGGAGATGAGGAAAATCAAGATTCATCTCCATGCAGCATCCCATTTATCTCGCAGCATCCTAACATATGTTTTTCTTAGAATTTATGAAAAATCGACTAAGTCCGAGACGCCTTTAAGAAGGGATGCTGTATTGAGATGGGAGATGTAGGAGATCAAGATTCATCTCCATGCAGCATCCCATCCATCTCGCAGCATCCTAACATATGAATTTCTTAGAATTTATGAAAAATCGACTAAGTCCGAGATGGCTTTAAGTAGGGATGCTGTATTAAGATGGGAGATGTAGGAGATCAAGATTCATCTCCATGCAGCATCCCATTCATCTCCCAGCATCCTAACATATGAATTTCTATGAATTTATGAAAAATCGACTAAGTCCGAGATGCCTTTAAGTAGGGATGCTGTATTGAGACGGGAGATGTAGGAGATCAATATTCATCTGCATGCAGCATCCCATTCATCTCGCAGCATCCTAACATATGAATTTCTATGAATTTATGAAAAATCGACTAAGTCCGAGATGCCTTTAAGTAGGGATGCTGTATTAAGATGGGAGATGAAGAAGATCAAGATTCATCTCCATGCAGCATCCCATTCATCTCGCAGCATCCTAACATATGAATTACTATGAATTTATGAAAAATCGACTAAGTCCGAGATGGCTTTAAGTAGGGATGCTGTATTGAGATGAGAGATGTAGGAGATCAAGATTCATCTCCATGCAGCATCCCATTCATCTCCCAGCATCCTAACATATGAATTTCTATGAATTTATGAAAAATCGACTAAGTCCGAGATGCCTTTAAGTAGGGATGCTGTATTGAGATGGGAGATGTAGGAGATCAAGATTCATCTCCATGCAGCATCCCATTCATCTCCCAGCATCCTAACATATGAATTTCTTAGAATTTATGAAAAATCGACTAAGTCCGAGATGCCTTTAAGTAGGGATGCTGTATTAAGATGGGAGATGAAGAAGATCAAGATTCATCTCCATGCAGCATCCCATTCATCTCGCAGCATCCTAACATATGTTTTTCTTAGAATTTATGAAAAATCGACTAAGTCCGAGATGCATTTAAGTAGGGATGCTGTATTAGGATGGGAGATGAAGTAGATCAAGATTCATCTCCATGCAGCATCCCATTCATCTCGCAGCATCCTAACATAAGAATTTCTATGAATTTATGAAAAATCGACTAAGTCCGAGATGCCTTTAAGTAGGGATGCTGTATTGAGATGGGAGATGTAGGAGATCCAGATTCATCTCCATGCAGCATCCCATTCATCTCCCAGCATCCTAACATATGAATTTCTTAGAATTTATGAAAAATCGACTAAGTCCGAGATGCCTTTAAGTAGGGATGCTGTATTAAGATGGGAGATGAAGAAGATCAAGATTCATCTCCATGCAGCATCCCATTCATCTCGCAGCATCCTAACATATGATTTTCTTAGAATTTATGAAAAATCGACTAAGTCCAAGATGCATTTAAGTAGGGATGCTGTATTAAGATGGGAAATGAAGTAGATCAAGATTCATCTCCATGCAGCATCCCATTCATCTCGCAGCATCCTAACATATGAATTTCTATGAATTTATGAAAAATCGACTAAGTCCGAGATGGCTTTAAGTAGGGATGCTGTATTGAGATGAGAGATGTAGGAGATCAAGATTCATCTCCATGCAGCATCCCATTCATCTCGCAGCATCCTAACATATGAATTTCTATGAATTTATGAAAAATCGACTAGGTCCGAGATGCCTTTAAGTAGGGATGCTGTATTGAGATGGGAGATGTAGGAGATCAAGATTCATCTCCATGCAGCATCCCATTTATCTCCCAGCATCCTAACATATGAATTTCTTAGAATTTATGAAAAATCGACTAAGTCCGAGATGCCTTTAAGTAGGGATGCTGTATTAAGATGGGAGATGAAGAAGATCAAGATTCATCTCCATGCAGCATCCCATTCATCTCCCAGCATCCTAACATATGAATTTCTAAGAATTTATGAAAAATCGACTAAGTCCGAGATGCCTTTAAGTAGGGATGCTGTATTAAGATGGGAGATGAAGAAGATCAAGATTCATCTCCATGCAGCATCCCATTCATCTCGCAGCATCCTAACATATGTTTTTCTTAGAATTTATGAAAAATCGACTAAGTCCGAGATGCCTTTAAGTAGGGATGCTCTATTAAGATGGGAGCTGAAGAAGATCAAGATTCATCTCCATGCAGCATCCCATTCATCTCCCAGCATCTCAACATATGAATTTCTTAGAATTCATGAAAAATCGACTAAGTCCGAGATGCCTGTAAGTAGGGATGCTGTATTGAGATGGGAGATGAAGAAGATCAAGATTCATCTCCATGCAGCATCCCATTAATCTCGCAGCATCCTTACATATGTTTTTCTTAGAATTTATGAAAAATCGACTAAGTCCGAGATGCCTCTAAGTAGGGATGCTGTATTGAGATGGGAGATGTAGGAGATCAAGATTCATCTCCATGCAGCATCCCATTCATCTCGCAGCATCCTAACATAAGTTTTTCTAAGAATTTATTAAAAATCGACTAAGTCCGAGATGCCTTTAAGTAGGGATGCTGTATTGAGATGGGAGATGTAGGAGATCAAGATTCATCTCCATGCAGCATCCCATTCATCTCGCAGCATCCTAACATATGTTTTTCTTAGAATTTATAAAAAATCGTCAAAGTCCGAGATGCCTTTAAGTAGGGATGCTGTATTAAGATGGGAGATGAAGAAGATCAAGATTCATCTCCATGCAGCATCCCATTCATCTCGCAGCATCCTTCCATATGTTTTTCTTAGAATTTATGAAAAATCGACTAAGTCCGAGATGCCTTCAAGTAGGGATGCTGTATTAAGATGGGAGACGAAGAAGATCAAGATTCATCTCCATGCAGCATCCCATTCATCTCGCAGCATCCTAACATATGTTTTTCTTAGAATTAATGACAAATCGACTAAGTCCGAGATGCCTTTAAGTAGGGATGCTGTATTAAGATGGGAGATGAAGAAGATCAAGATTCATCTCCATGCAGCATCCCATACATCTCGCAGCATCCTAACATATGTTTTTCTTAGAATTTATGAAAAATCGACTAAGTCCGAGATGCTTTTAAGTAGGGATGCTGTATTGAGATGGGAGATGAAGAAGATCAAGATTCATCTCCATGCAGCATCCCATTCATCTCGCAGCATCATAACATATGTTTTTCTTAGAATTTATGAAAAATCGACTAAGTCCGAGATGCCTTCAAGTAGGGATGCTGTATTAAGATGGGAGATGAAGAAGATCAAGATTCATCTCCATGCAGCATCCCATTCATCTCGCAGCATCCTAACATATGTTTTTCTTAGAATTTATGAAAAATCGACTAAGTCCGAGATGCCTTTAAGTAGGGATGCTGTATTAAAATGGGAGATGAAGAAGATCAAGATTCATCTCCGTGCAGCATCCCATTCATCTCCCAGCATCCTAACTTATGTTTTTCTTAGAATTTATGAAAAATCGACTAAGTCCAAGATGCCTTTTAGTAGGGATGCTGTATTTAGATGGGAGATGAAAAAAGATCAAGATTCATCTCTATGCAGCATCCCATTCATCTCCCAGCATTTTTACATATGAATTTTTTAGAATTTATGAAAAATCGACTAAGTCCGAGATGCCTTTAAGTAGGGATGCTGTATTGAGATGGGAGATGAAGAAGATCAAGATTCATCTCCATGCAGCATCCCATTCATCTCGCAGGATCCTTACAAATGTTTCTCTTAGAATTTATGAAAAATCGACTAAGTCCGAGATGCCTTTAAGTAGGGATGCTGTATTGAGATGGGAGATGAAGAAGATCAAGATTCATCTCCATGCAGCATCCCATTCCTCTCGCAGCATCCTAACATATGAATTTCTTAGAATTTATGAAAAATCGACTAAGTCCGAGATGCCTTTAAGTAGGGATGCTGTATTAAGATGGGAGATGTAGGAGATCAAGATTCATCTCCATGCAGCATCCCATTCATCTCCCAGCATTTTTACATATGAATTTTTTAGAATTTATGAAAAATCGACTAAGTCCGAGATGCCTTTAAGTAGGGATGCTGTATTGAGATGGGAGATGAAGAAGATCAAGATTCATCTCCATGCAGCATCTCATTCATCTCGGAGCATCCTAACATATGTTTTTCTTAGAATTTATGAAAAATCGACTAAGTCCGAGATGCATTTAAGTAGGGATGCTGTATTAAGATGGGAGATGAAGAAGATCAAGATTCATCTCCATGCAGCATCCCATTCATCTCGCAGCATCCTAACATATGAATTTCTTAGAATTTATGAAAAATCGACTAAGTCCGAGATGGCTTTAAGTAGGGATGCTGTATTAAGATGGGAGATGTAGGAGATCAAAATGCATCTCCATGCAGCATCCCATTCATCTCCCAGCATCCTAACATATGAATTTCTTAGAATTTATTAAAAATCGACTAAGTCCGAGATGCCTTTAAGCAGGGATGCTGTATTAAGATGGGAGATGAAGAAGATCAAGATTCATCTCCATGCAGCATCCCATTCATCTCCCAGCATCCTAACATATGAATTTCTATGAGTTTATGAAAAATCGACTAAGTCCGAGATGCCTTTAAGTAGGGATGCTGTATTGAGATGGGAGATGGAGTAGATCAAGATTCATCTCCATGCAGCATCCCATTCATCTCGCAGCATCCTAACATATGAATTTCTATGAATTTATGAAAAATCGACTAAGTCCGAGATGGCTTTAAGTAGGGATGCTGTATTAAGATGGGAGATGTAGGAGATCAAGATGCATCTCCATGCAGCATCCCATTCATCTCGCAGCATCCTAACATATGTTTTTCTTAGAATTTATGAAAAATCGACTAAGTCCGAGATGCATTTAAGTAGGGATGCTGTATTAAGATGGGAGATGAAGTAGATCAAGATTCATCTCCATGCAGCATCCCATTCATCTCGCAGCATCCTAACATATGAATTTCTATGAATTTATGAAAAATCGACTAAGTCCGAGATGCATTTAAGTAGGGATGCTGTATTAAGATGGGAGATGAAGTAGATCAAGATTCATCTCCATGCAGCATCCCATTCATCTCGCAGCATCCTTACAAATGTTTCTCTTAGAATTTATGAAAAATCGACTAAGTCCGAGATGCCTTTAAGTAGGGATGCTGTATTGAGATGGGAGATGAAGAAGATCAAGATTCATCTCCATGCAGCATCCCATTCATCTCGCAGCATCCTAACATATGTTTTTCTTAGAATTTATGAAAAATCGACTAAGTCCGAGATGCATTTAAGTAGGGATGCTGTATTAAGATGGGAGATGAAGTAGATCAAGATTCATCTCCATGCAGCATCCCATTCATCTCGCAGCATCCTAACATATGAATTTCTATGAATTTATGAAAAATCGACTAAGTCCGAGATGCCTTTAAGTAGGGATGCTGTATTGAGATGGGAGATGTAGGAGATCCAGATTCATCTCCATGCAGCATCCCATTCATCTCGCAGGATATTTACAAATGTTTCTCTTAGAATTTATGAAAAATCGACTAAGTCCGAGATGCCTTTAAGTAGGGATGCTGTATTGAGATGGGAGATGAAGAAGATCAAGATTCATCTCCATGCAGCATCCCATTCATCTCGGAGCATCCTAACATATGTTTTTCTTAGAATTTATAAAAAATCGTCAAAGTCCGAGATGCCTTTAAGTAGGGATGCTGTATTAAGATGGGAGATGAAGAAGATCAAGATTCATCTCCATGCAGCATCCCATTCATCTCGCAGCATCATAACATATGTTTTTCTTAGAATTTATGAAAAATCGACTAAGTCCGAGATGCCTTCAAGTAGGGATGCTGTATTAAGATGGGAGATGAAGAAGATCAAGATTCATCTCCATGCAGCATCCCATTCATCTCGCAGCATCCTAACATATGAATTTCTATGAATTTATGAAAAATCGACTAAGTCCGAGATGCATTTAAGTAGGGATGCTGTATTAAGATGGGAGATGAAGTAGATCAAGATTCATCTCCATGCAGCATCCCATTCATCTCGCAGCATCCTTACAAATGTTTCTCTTAGAATTTATGAAAAATCGACTAAGTCCGAGATGCCTTTAAGTAGGGATGCTGTATTGAGATGGGAGATGAAGAAGATCAAGATTCATCTCCATGCAGCATCCCATTCATCTCGGAGCATCCTAACATATGTTTTTCTTAGAATTTATGAAAAATCGACTAAGTCCGAGATGCATTTAAGTAGGGATGCTGTATTAAGATGGGAGATGAAGTAGATCAAGATTCATCTCCATGCAGCATCCCATTCATCTCGCAGCATCCTAACATATGAATTTCTATGAATTTATGAAAAATCGACTAAGTCCGAGATGCATTTAAGTAGGGATGCTGTATTAAGATGGGAGATGAAGTAGATCAAGATTCATCTCCATGCAGCATCCCATTCATCTCGCAGCATCCTAACATATGTTTTTCTTAGAATTTATGAAAAATCGACTAAGTCCGAGATGCATTTAAGTAGGGATGCTGTATTAAGATGGGAGATGAAGAAGATCAAGATTCATCTCCATGCAGCATCCCATTCATCTCGCAGCATCCTAACATATGTTTTTCTTAGAATTTATGAAAAATCGACTAAGTCCGAGATGCATTTAAGTAGGGATGCTGTATTAAGATGGGAGATGTAGGAGATCAAGATGCATCTCCATGCAGCATCCCATTCATCTCGCAGCATCCTAACATATGTTTTTCTTAGAATTTATGAAAAATCGACTAAGTCCGAGATGCATTTAAGTAGGGATGCTGTATGGAGATGAAGTAGATCAAGATTCATCTCCATGCAGCATCCCATTCATCTCGCAGCATCCTAACATATGTTTTTCTTAGAATTTATGAAAAATCGACTAAGTCCGAGATGCATTTAAGTAGGGATGCTGTATTAAGATGGGAGATGAAGAAGATCAAGATTCATCTCCATGCAGCATCCCATTCATCTCGCAGCATCCTAACATATGTTTTTCTTAGAATTTATGAAAAATCGACTAAGTCCGAGATGGCTTTAAGTAGGGATGCTGTATTGAGATGAGAGATGTAGGAGATCAAGATTCATCTCCATGCAGCATTCCATTCATCTCGCAGCATCCTAACATATGAATTTCTATGAATTTATGAAAAATCGACTAAGTCCGAGATGCCTTTAAGTAGGGATGCTGTATTGAGATGGGAGATGTAGGAGATCAAGATTCATCTCCATGCAGCATCCCATTCATCTCCCAGCATCCTAACATATGAATTTCTTAGAATTTATGAAAAATCGACTAAGTCCGAGATGCCTTTAAGTAGGGATGCTGTATTAAGATGGGAGATGTAGGAGATCAAGATTCATCTCCATGCAGCATCCCATTTACCACGCAGCATCCTAACATATGTTTTTCTTAGAATTTATGAAAAATCGACTAAGTCCGAGATGCCTTTAAGTAGGGATGCTGTATTAAGATGGGAGAAGATGAAGATCAAGATTCATCTCCATGCAGCATTCCATTCATCTCGCAGCATCCTAACATATGTTTTTCTTAGAATTTATGAAAAATCGACTAAGTCCGAGATGCCTTTAAGTAGGGATGCTGTATTAAGATGGGAGATGAAGAAGATCAAGATTCATCTCCATGCAGCATCCCATTCATCTCGCAGCATCCTAACATATGTTTTTCTTAGAATTTATGAAAAATCGACTAAGTCCGAGATGCCTTTAAGTAGGGATGCTGTATTAAAATGGGAGATGAAGAAGATCAAGATTCATCACCGTGCAGCATCCCATTCATCTCCCAGCATCCTAACTTATGTTTTTCTTAGAATTTATGAAAAATCGACTAAGTCCGAGATGCCTTTAAGTAGGGATGCTGTATTAAGATGGGAGATGAAGAAGATCAAGATTCATCTCCATGCAGCATCCCATTCATCTCGCAGCAACCTAACATATGTTTTCTTAGAATTTATGAAAAATCGACTAAGTCCGAGATGCCTTTAAGTAGGGATGCTCTATTAAGATGGGAGCTGTAGAAGATCAAGATTCATCTCCATGCAGCATCCCATTCATCTCCCAGCATCTCAACATATGAATTTCTTAGAATTCATGAAAAATCGACTAAGTCCGAGATGCCTGTAAGTAGGGATGCTGTATTGAGATGGGAGATGAAGAAGATCAAGATCCATCTCCATGCAGCATCCCATTAATCTCGCAGCATCCTTACATATGTTTTTCTTAGAATTTATGAAAAATCGACTAAGTCCGAGATGCCTCTAAGTAGGGATGCTGTATTGAGATGGGAGATGTAGGAGATCAAGATTCATCTCCATGCAGCATCTCATTCATCTCGCAGCATCCTAACATAAGTTTTTCTAAGAATTTATTAAAAATCGACTAAGTCCGAGATGCCTTTAAGTAGGGATGCTGTATTGAGATGGGAGATGTAGGAGATCAAGATTCATCTCCATGCAGCATCCCATTCATCTCGCAGCATCCTAACATATGTTTTTCTTAGAATTTATAAAAAATCGTCAAAGTCCGAGATGCCTTTAAGTAGGGATGCTGTATTAAGATGGGAGATGAAGAAGATCAAGATTCATCTCCATGCAGCATCCCATTCATCTCGCAGCATCCTTCCATATGTTTTTCTTAGAATTTATGAAAAATCGACTAAGTCCGAGATGCCTTCAAGTAGGGATGCTGTATTAAGATGGGAGACGAAGAAGATCAAGATTCATCTCCATGCAGCATCCCATTCATCTCGCAGCATCCTAACATATATTTTTTTTAGAATTAATGACAAATCGACTAAGTCCGAGATGCCTTTAAGTAGGGATGCTGTATTAAGATGGGAGATGAAGAAGATCAAGATTCATCTCCATGCAGCATCCCATACATCTCGCAGCATCCTAACATATGTTTTTCTTAGAATTTATGAAAAATCGACTAAGTCCGAGATGCTTTTAAGTAGGGATGCTGTATTGAGATGGGAGATGAAGAAGATCAAGATTCATCTCCATGCAGCATCCCATTCATCTCGCAGCATCCTAACATATGTTTTTCTTAGAATTTATGAAAAATCGACTAAGTCCGAGATGCCTTCAAGTAGGGATGCTGTATTAAGATGGGAGATGAAGAAGATCAAGATTCATCTCCATGCAGCATCCCATTCATCTCGCAGCATCCTAACATATGTTTTTCTTAGAATTTATGAAAAATCGACTAAGTCCGAGATGCCTTTAAGTAGGGATGCTGTATTAAAATGGGAGATGAAGAAGATCAAGATTCATCTCCGTGCAGCATCCCATTCATCTCCCAGCATCCTAACTTATGTTTTTCTTAGAATTTATGAAAAATCGACTAAGTCCAAGATGCCTTTTAGTAGGGATGCTGTATTAAGATGGGAGATGAAAAAAGATCAAGATTCATCTCTATGCAGCATCCCATTCATCTCCCAGCATTTTTACATATGAATTTTTTAGAATTTATGAAAAATCGACTAAGTCCGAGATGCCTTTAAGTAGGGATGCTGTATTGAGATGGGAGATGAAGAAGATCAAGATTCATCTCCATGCAGCATCCCATTCATCTCGCAGGATCCTTACAAATGTTTCTCTTAGAATTTATGAAAAATCGACTAAGTCCGAGATGCCTTTAAGTAGGGATGCTGTATTGAGATGGGAGATGAAGAAGATCAAGATTCATCTCCATGCAGCATCCCATTCCTCTCGCAGCATCCTAACATATGAATTTCTTAGAATTTATGAAAAATCGACTAAGTCCGAGATGCCTTTAAGTAGGGATGCTGTATTAAGATGGGAGATGTAGGAGATCAAGATTCATCTCCATGCAGCATCCCATTCATCTCCCAGCATTTTTACATATGAATTTTTTAGAATTTATGAAAAATCGACTAAGTCCGAGATGCCTTTAAGTAGGGATGCTGTATTGAGATGGGAGATGAAGAAGATCAAGTTTCATCTCCATGCAGCATCCCATTCATCTCGCAGGATCCTTACAAATGTTTCTCTTAGAATTTATGAAAAATCGACTAAGTCCGAGATGCCTTTAAGTAGGGATGCTGTAATAAGATGGGAGATGAAGAAGATCAAGATTCATCTCCATGCAGCATCCCATTCATCTCCCAGCATCCTTACATATGTTTTTCTTAGAATTTATGAAAAATCGACTAAGTCCGAGATGCCTTTAAGTAGGGATGCTGTATTAAGATGGGAGATGAAGAAGATCAAGATTCATCTCCATGCAGCATCCCATTCATCTCGCAGCATCCTAACATATGAATTTCTATGAATTTATGAAAAATCGACTAAGTCCGAGATGCCTTTAAGTAGGGATGCTGTATTGAGATGGGAGATGTAGGAGATAAAGATTCATCTGCATGCAGCATCCCATTCATCTCCCAGCATCCTAACATATGAATTTCTTAGAATTTATGAAAAATCGACTAAGTCCGAGATGGCTTTAAGTAGGGATGCTGTATTAAGATGGGAGATGTAGGAGATCAAGATTCATCTCCATGCAGCATCCCATTCATCTCCCAGCATTTTTACATATGAATTTTTTAGAATTTATGAAAAATCGACTAAGTCCGAGATGCCTTTAAGTAGGGATGCTGTATTGAGATGGGAGATGAAGAAGATCAAGATTCATCTCCATGCAGCATCCCATTCATCTCGCAGGATCCTTACAAATGTTTCTCTTAGAATTTATGAAAAATCGACTAAGTCCGAGATGCCTTTAAGTAGGGATGCTGTATTGAGATGGGAGATGAAGAAGATCAAGATTCATCTCCATGCAGCATCCCATTCCTCTCGCAGCATCCTAACATATGAATTTCTTAGAATTTATGAAAAATCGACTAAGTCCGAGATGCCTTTAAGTAATGATGCTGTATCGAGATGGGAGATGAAGAAGATCAAGATTCATCTCCATGCAGCATCCCATTCATCTCGCAGCATCCTAACATATGAATTTCTATGAATTTATGAAAAATCGACTAAGTCCGAGATGCCTTTAAGTAGGGATGCTGTATTGAGATGGGAGATGTAGGAGATCCAGATTCATCTCCATGCAGCATCCCATTCATCTCGCAGGATCCTTACAAATGTTTCTCTTAGAATTTATGAAAAATCGACTAAGTCCGAGATGCCTTTAAGTAGGGATGCTGTATTGAGATGGGAGATGAAGAAGATCAAGATTCATCTCCATGCAGCATCCCATTCATCTCGGAGCATCCTAACATATGTTTTTCTTAGAATTTATGAAAAATCGACTAAGTCCGAGATGCATTTAAGTAGGGATGCTGTATTAAGATGGGAGATGAAGAAGATCAAGATTCATCTCCATGCAGCATCCCATTCATCTCGCAGCATCCTAACATATGAATTTCTTAGAATTTATGAAAAATCGACTAAGTCCGAGATGGCTTTAAGTAGGGATGCTGTATTAAGATGGGAGATGTAGGAGATCAAAATGCATCTCCATGCAGCATCCCATTCATCTCCCAGCATCCTAACATATGAATTTCTATGAGTTTATGAAAAATCGACTAAGTCCGAGATGCCTTTAAGTAGGGATGCTGTATTGAGATGGGAGATGGAGTAGATCAAGATTCATCTCCATGCAGCATCCCATTCATCTCGCAGCATCCTAACATATGAATTTCTATGAATTTATGAAAAATCGACTAAGTCCGAGATGGCTTTAAGTAGGGATGCTGTATTAAGATGGGAGATGTAGGAGATCAAGATGCATCTCCATGCAGCATCCCATTCATCTCGCAGCATCCTAACATATGTTTTTCTTAGAATTTATGAAAAATCGACTAAGTCCGAGATGCATTTAAGTAGGGATGCTGTATTAAGATGGGAGATGAAGTAGATCAAGATTCATCTCCATGCAGCATCCCATTCATCTCGCAGCATCCTAACATATGAATTTCTATGAATTTATGAAAAATCGACTAAGTCCGAGATGCATTTAAGTAGGGATGCTGTATTAAGATGGGAGATGAAGTAGATCAAGATTCATCTCCATGCAGCATCCCATTCATCTCCCAGAATCCTAACATATGTTTTTCTTAGAACTTATGAAAAATCGACTAAGTCCGAGATGCCTTTAAGTAGGGATGCTGTATTGAGATGGGAGATGTAGGAGATCAAGATTCATCTCCATGCAGCATCCCATTCATCTCGCAGCATCCTAACATATGAATTTCTATGAATTTATGAAAAATCGACTAAGTCCCAGATGCCTTTAAGTAGGGATGCTGTATTGAGATGGGAGATGTAGGAGATCAAGATTCATCTCCATGCAGCATCCCATTCATCTCCCAGCATCCTAACATATGAATTTCTAAGAATTTATGAAAAATCGACTAAGTCCGAGATGGCTTTAAGTAGGGATGCTGTATTAAGAAGGGAGATGAAGAAGATCAAGATTCATCTCCATGCAGCATCCCATTCATCTCGCAGCATCCTAACATATGTTTTTCTTAGAATTTATGGAAAATCGACTAAGTCCGAGATGCCTTTAAGTAGGGATGCTGTATTAAGATGGGAGATGCAAAAGATCAAGATTCATCTCCATGCAGCATTCCATTCAACTCCCAGCATCCTAACATATGTTTTTCTTAGAATTTATGAAAAATCGACTAAGTCCGAGATGCCTTTAAGTAGGGATGCTGCGTTAAGATGGGAGATGAAGAAGATCAAGATTCATCTCCATGCAGCATCCCATTCATCTCGCAGCATCCTAACATATGTTTTTCTTAGAATTTATGAAAAATCGACTTAGTCCGAGATGCCTTTAAGTAGGGATGCTGTATTAAGATGGGAGATGAAGAAGATCAAGATTCATCTCCATGCAGAATCCCATTTATCTCCCAGCATCCTAACATATGTTTTTCTTAGAATTTATGGAAAATCGACTAAGTCCGAGATGCCTTTAAGTAGGGATGCTGTATTAAGATGGGAGATGAAGAAGATCAAAATTCTTATCCATGCAGCATCCCATTCATCTCCCAGCATCCTAACATATGTTTTTCTTAGAATTTATGAAAAATCGACTAAGTCCGAGATGCCTTTAAGTAGGGATGCTGTATTAAGATGGGAGATGAAGAAGATCAATATTCATCTCCATGCAGCATCCCATTCATCTCTCTGCATCCTAACATATGTTTTTCTGAGAATTTATGAAAAATCGACTAAGTCCGCGATGCCTTTAAGAAGGGATGCTGTATTAAGATGGGAGATGAAGAAGATCAAGATTCATCTCCATGCAGCATCCCATTCATCTCCCAGCATCCTAACATATGTTTTTCTTAGAATTTATGGAAAATCGACTAAGTCCGAGATGCCTTTAAGTAGGGATGCTGTATTAAGATGGGAGATGAAGAAGATCAAGATTCATCTCCATGCAGCATCCCATACATCTCGCAGCATCCTAACATATGTTTTTCTTAGAATTTATGAAAAATCGACTAAGTCCGAGATGCTTTTAAGTAGGGATGCTGTATTGAGATGGGAGATGAAGAAGATCAAGATTCATCTCCATGCAGCATCCCATTCATCTCGCAGCATCATAACATATGTTTTTCTTAGAATTTATGAAAAATCGACTAAGTCCGAGATGCCTTCAAGTAGGGATGCTGTATTAAGATGGGAGATGAAGAAGATCAAGATTCATCTCCATGCAGCATCCCATTCATCTCGCAGCATCCTAACATATGTTTTTCTTAGAATTTATGAAAAATCGACTAAGTCCGAGATGCCTTTAAGTAGGGATGCTGTATTAAAATGGGAGATGAAGAAGATCAAGATTCATCTCCGTGCAGCATCCCATTCATCTCCCAGCATCCTAACATATGTTTTTCTTAGAATTTATGAAAAATCGACTAAGTCCAAGATGCCTTTTAGTAGGGATGCTGTATTAAGATGGGAGATGAAAAAAGATCAAGATTCATCTCTATGCAGCATCCCATTCATCTCCCAGCATTTTTACATATGAATTTTTTAGAATTTATGAAAAATCGACTAAGTCCGAGATGCCTTTAAGTAGGGATGCTGTATTGAGATGGGAGATGAAGAAGATCAAGATTCATCTCCATGCAGCATCCCATTCATCTCGCAGGATCCTTACAAATGTTTCTCTTAGAATTTATGAAAAATCGACTAAGTCCGAGATGCCTTTAAGTAGGGATGCTGTATTGAGATGGGAGATGAAGAAGATCAAGATTCATCTCCATGCAGCATCCCATTCCTCTCGCAGCATCCTAACATATGAATTTCTTAGAATTTATGAAAAATCGACTAAGTCCGAGATGCCTTTAAGTAGGGATGCTGTATTAAGATGGGAGATGTAGGAGATCAAGATTCATCTCCATGCAGCATCCCATTCATCTCCCAGCATCCTAACATATGAATTTCTTAGAATTTATTAAAAATCGACTAAGTCCGAGATGCCTTTAAGTAGGGATGCTGTATTAAGATGGGAGATGAAGAAGATCAAGATTCATCTCCATGCAGCATCCCATTCATCTCCCAGCATCCTAACATATGAATTTCTATGAGTTTATGAAAAATCGACTAAGTCCGAGATGCCTTTAAGTAGGGATGCTGTATTAAGATGGGAGATGGAGTAGATCAAGATTCATCTCCATGCAGCATCCCATTCATCTCCCAGCATCCTAACATATGAATTTCTATGAATTTATGAAAAATCGACTAAGTCCGAGATGGCTTTAAGTAGGGATGCTGTATTAAGATGGGAGATGTAGGAGATCAAGATGCATCTCCATGCAGCATCCCATTCATCTCGCAGCATCCTAACATATGTTTTTCTTAGAATTTATGAAAAATCGACTAAGTCCAAGATGCCTTTTAGTAGGGATGCTGTATTAAGATGGGAGATGAAAAAAGATCAAGATTCATCTCTATGCAGCATCCCATTCATCTCCCAGCATTTTTACATATGAATTTTTTAGAATTTATGAAAAATCGACTAAGTCCGAGATGCCTTTAAGTAGGGATGCTGTATTGAGATGGGAGATGAAGAAGATCAAGTTTCATCTCCATGCAGCATCCCATTCATCTCGCAGGATCCTTACAAATGTTTCTCTTAGAATTTATGAAAAATCGACTAAGTCCGAGATGCCTTTAAGTAGGGATGCTGTAATAAGATGGGAGATGAAGAAGATCAAGATTCATCTCCATGCAGCATCCCATTCATCTCCCAGCATCCTTACATATGTTTTTCTTAGAATTTATGAAAAATCGACTAAGTCCGAGATGCCTTTAAGTAGGGATGCTGTATTAAGATGGGAGATGAAGAAGATCAAGATTCATCTCCATGCAGCATCCCATTCATCTCGCAGCATCCTAACATATGAATTTCTTAGAATTTATGAAAAATCGACTAAGTCCGAGATGGCTTTAAGTAGGGATGCTGTATTAAGATGGGAGATGTAGGAGATCAAAATGCATCTCCATGCAGCATCCCATTCATCTCCCAGCATCCTAACATATGAATTTCTTAGAATTTATTAAAAATCGACTAAGTCCGAGATGCCTTTAAGTAGGGATGCTGTATTAAGATGGGAGATGAAGAAGATCAAGATTCATCTCCATGCAGCATCCCATTCATCTCCCAGCATCCTAACATATGAATTTCTATGAGTTTATGAAAAATCGACTAAGTCCGAGATGCCTTTAAGTAGGGATGCTGTATTGAGATGGGAGATGGAGTAGATCAAGATTCATCTCCATGCAGCATCCCATTCATCTCGCAGCATCCTAACATATGAATTTCTATGAATTTATGAAAAATCGACTAAGTCCGAGATGGCTTTAAGTAGGGATGCTGTATTAAGATGGGAGATGTAGGAGATCAAGATGCATCTCCATGCAGCATCCCATTCATCTCGCAGCATCCTAACATATGTTTTTCTTAGAATTTATGAAAAATCGACTAAGTCCGAGATGCATTTAAGTAGGGATGCTGTATTAAGATGGGAGATGAAGTAGATCAAGATTCATCTCCATGCAGCATCCCATTCATCTCGCAGCATCCTAACATATGAATTTCTATGAATTTATGAAAAATCGACTAAGTCCGAGATGCATTTAAGTAGGGATGCTGTATTAAGATGGGAGATGAAGTAGATCAAGATTCATCTCCATGCAGCATCCCATTCATCTCGCAGCATCCTTACAAATGTTTCTCTTAGAATTTATGAAAAATCGACTAAGTCCGAGATGCCTTTAAGTAGGGATGCTGTATTGAGATGGGAGATGAAGAAGATCAAGATTCATCTCCATGCAGCATCCCATTCATCTCGGAGCATCCTAACATATGTTTTTCTTAGAATTTATGAAAAATCGACTAAGTCCGAGATGCATTTAAGTAGGGATGCTGTATTAAGATGGGAGATGAAGTAGATCAAGATTCATCTCCATGCAGCATCCCATTCATCTCGCAGCATCCTAACATATGAATTTCTATGAATTTATGAAAAATCGACTAAGTCCGAGATGCATTTAAGTAGGGATGCTGTATTAAGATGGGAGATGAAGTAGATCAAGATTCATCTCCATGCAGCATCCCATTCATCTCGCAGCATCCTAACATATGAATTTCTATGAATTTATGAAAAATCGACTAAGTCCGAGATGCATTTAAGTAGGGATGCTGTATTAAGATGGGAGATGAAGTAGATCAAGATTCATCTCCATGCAGCATCCCATTCATCTCGCAGCATCCTAACATATGTTTTTCTTAGAATTTATGAAAAATCGACTAAGTCCGAGATGCATTTAAGTAGGGATGCTGTATTAAGATGGGAGATGAAGAAGATCAAGATTCATCTCCATGCAGCATCCCATTCATCTCGCAGCATCCTAACATATGTTTTTCTTAGAATTTATGAAAAATCGACTAAGTCCGAGATGCATTTAAGTAGGGATGCTGTATTAAGATGGGAGATGTAGGAGATCAAGATGCATCTCCATGCAGCATCCCATTCATCTCGCAGCATCCTAACATATGTTTTTCTTAGAATTTATGAAAAATCGACTAAGTCCGAGATGCATTTAAGTAGGGATGCTGTATTAAGATGGGAGATGAAGTAGATCAAGATTCATCTCCATGCAGCATCCCATTCATCTCGCAGCATCCTAACATATGAATTTCTATGAATTTATGAAAAATCGACTAAGTCCGAGATGCATTTAAGTAGGGATGCTGTATTAAGATTGGAGATGAAGTAGATCAAGATTCATCTCCATGCAGCATCCCATTCATCTCGCAGCATCCTAACATATGTTTTTCTTAGAATTTATGAAAAATCGACTAAGTCCGAGATGCATTTAAGTAGGGATGCTGTATTAAGATGGGAGATGAAGAAGATCAAGATTCATCTCCATGCAGCATCCCATTCATCTCGCAGCATCCTAACATATGTTTTTCTTAGAATTTATGAAAAATCGACTAAGTCCGAGATGGCTTTAAGTAGGGATGCTGTATTGAGATGAGAGATGTAGGAGATCAAGATTCATCTCCATGCAGCATTCCATTCATCTCGCAGCATCCTAACATATGAATTTCTATGAATTTATGAAAAATCGACTAAGTCCGAGATGCCTTTAAGTAGGGATGCTGTATTGAGATGGGAGATGTAGGAGATCAAGATTCATCTCCATGCAGCATCCCATTCATCTCCCAGCATCCTAACATATGAATTTCTTAGAATTTATGAAAAATCGACTAAGTCCGAGATGCCTTTAAGTAGGGATGCTGTATTAAGATGGGAGATGTAGAAGATCAAGATTCATCTCCATGCAGCATCCCATTTACCACGCAGCATCCTAACATATGTTTTTCTTAGAATTTATGAAAAATCGACTAAGTCCGAGATGCCTTTAAGTAGGGATGCTGTATTAAGATGGGAGAAGATGAAGATCAAGATTCATCTCCATGCAGCATTCCATTCATCTCGCAGCATCCTAACATATGTTTTTCTTAGAATTTATGAAAAATCGACTAAGTCCGAGATGCCTTTAAGTAGGGATGCTGTATTAAGATGGGAGATGAAGAAGATCAAGATTCATCTCCATGCAGCATCCCATTCATCTCGCAGCATCCTAACATATGTTTTTCTTAGAATTTATGAAAAATCGACTAAGTCCGAGATGCCTTTAAGTAGGGATGCTGTATTAAAATGGGAGATGAAGAAGATCAAGATTCATCACCGTGCAGCATCCCATTCATCTCCCAGCATCCTAACTTATGTTTTTCTTAGAATTTATGAAAAATCGACTAAGTCCGAGATGCCTTTAAGTAGGGATGCTGTATTAAGATGGGAGATGAAGAAGATCAAGATTCATCTCCATGCAGCATCCCATTCATCTCGCAGCAACCTAACATATGTTTTCTTAGAATTTATGAAAAATCGACTAAGTCCGAGATGCCTTTAAGTAGGGATGCTCTATTAAGATGGGAGCTGAAGAAGATCAAGATTCATCTCCATGCAGCATCCCATTCATCTCCCAGCATCTCAACATATGAATTTCTTAGAATTCATGAAAAATCGACTAAGTCCGAGATGCCTGTAAGTAGGGATGCTGTATTGAGATGGGAGATGGAGTAGATCAAGATTCATCTCCATGCAGCATCCCATTCATCTCGCAGCATCCTAACATATGAATTTCTATGAATTTATGAAAAATCGACTAAGTCCGAGATGGCTTTAAGTAGGGATGCTGTATTAAGATGGGAGATGTAGGAGATCAAGATGCATCTCCATGCAGCATCCCATTCATCTCGCAGCATCCTAACATATGTTTTTCTTAGAATTTATGAAAAATCGACTAAGTCCGAGATGCATTTAAGTAGGGATGCTGTATTAAGATGGGAGATGAAGTAGATCAAGATTCATCTCCATGCAGCATCCCATTCATCTCGCAGCATCCTAACATATGAATTTCTATGAATTTATGAAAAATCGACTAAGTCCGAGATGCATTTAAGTAGGGATGCTGTATTAAGATGGGAGATGAAGTAGATCAAGATTCATCTCCATGCAGCATCCCATTCATCTCGCAGCATCCTTACAAATGTTTCTCTTAGAATTTATGAAAAATCGACTAAGTCCGAGATGCCTTTAAGTAGGGATGCTGTATTGAGATGGGAGATGAAGAAGATCAAGATTCATCTCCATGCAGCATCCCATTCATCTCGCAGCATCCTAACATATGTTTTTCTTAGAATTTATGAAAAATCGACTAAGTCCGAGATGCATTTAAGTAGGGATGCTGTATTAAGATGGGAGATGAAGTAGATCAAGATTCATCTCCATGCAGCATCCCATTCATCTCGCAGCATCCTAACATATGTTTTTTTTAGAATTTATGAAAAATCGACTAAGTCCGAGATGCCTTTAAGTAGGGATGCTGTATTAAGATGGGAGATGAAGGAGATCGAGATTAATCTCCATGCAGCATCCCATTTATCTCGCAGCATCCTAACATATGTTTTTCTTAGAATTTATGAAAAATCGACTAAGTCCGAGAAGCTTTTAAGTAGGGATGCTGTATTAAGATGGGAGATGAGGAAGATCAAGATTCATCTCAATGCAGCATCCCATTCATCTCGCATCATCCTAACATATGTTTTTCTTAGAATTTATGAAAAATCGACTTAGTCCGAGATGCCTTTAAGTAGGGATGCTGTATTAAGATGGGAGATGAGGAAGATCAAGATTCATCTCCATGCAGCATCCCATTCATCTCGCAGCATCCTAACATATGTTTTTTTTAGAATTTATGAAAAATCGACTAAGTCCGAGATGCCTTTAAGTAGGGATGCTGTATTAAGATGGGAGATGAAGGAGATCGAGATTAATCTCCATGCAGCATCCCATTTATCTCGCAGCATCCTAACATATGTTTTTCTTAGAATTTATGAAAAATCGACTTAGTCCGAGATGCCTTTAAGTAGGGATGCTGTATTAAGATGGGAGATGAGGAAGATCAAGATTCATCTCCATGCAGCATCCCATTCATCTCGCAGCATCCTAACATATGTTTTTTTTAGAATTTATGAAAAATCGACTAAGTCCGAGATGCCTTTAAGTAGGGATGCTGTATTAAGATGGGAGATGAAGAAGATCAAGATTCATCTCCATGCAGCATCCCATTCATCTCGCAGCATCCTAACATATGAATTACTATGAATTTATGAAAAATCGACTAAGTCCGAGATGGCTTTAAGTAGGGATGCTGTATTGAGATGGGAGATGAAGAAGATCAATATTCATCTCCATGCAGCATCCCATTCATCTCGCAGCATCCTAACATATGTTTTTCTTAGAATTTATGAAAAATCGACTATGTTCGAAATGCCTTTAAGTAGGGATGCTGTACTAAGATGGGAGATAAAGAAGATCAAGATTCATCTCCATGCAGCATCCCATTCATCTCGCAGCATCCTAACATATGTTTTTCTTAGCATATATGAAAAATCGACTAAGTCCGAGATGCCTTTAAGTAGGGATGCTGTATTAAGATGGGAGATGTGGGAGATCAAGATTCATCTCCATGCAGCATCCCATTCATCTCGCAGCATCCTAACATATGAATTTCTATGAATTTATGAAAAATCGACTAAGTCCGAGATGCATTTAAGTAGGGATGCTGTATTAAGATGGGAGATGGAGTAGATCAAGATTCATCTCCATGCAGCATCCCATTCATCTCGCAGCATCCTAACATATGAATTTCTATGAATTTATGAAAAATCGACTAAGTCCGAGATGGCTTTAAGTAGGGATGCTGTATTGAGATGAGAGATGTAGGAGATCAAGATTCATCTCCATGCAGCATCTCATTCATCTCCCAGCATCCTAACATATGAATTTCTTAGAATTTATGAAAAATCGACTAAGTCCGAGATGCCTTTAAGTAGGGATGCTGTATTAAGATGGGAGATGTAGAAGTTCAAGATTCATCTCCATGCAGCATCCCATTCATCTCCCAGCATCCTAACATATGTTTTTCTTAGAATTTATGAAAAATCGACTAAGTCCGAGATGCCTTTAAGTAGGGATGCTGTATTGAGATGGGAGATGAAGAAGATCAAGATTCATCTCCATGCAGCATCCCATTCATCTCGCAGCATCCTAACATATGAATTTCTTAGAATTTATGAAAAATCGACTAAGTCCGAGATGCCTTTAAGTAGGGATGCTGTATTAAGATGGGAGATGAAGAAGATCAAGATTCATCTCCATGCAGCATCCCATTTATCTTCCAGCATCCTAACATATGAATTTATATGAATTTATGGAAAATCGACTAAGTCCGAGATGGCTTTAAGTAGGGATGCTGTATTAAGATGGGAGATGTAGGAGATCAAGATTCATCTCCATGCAGCATCCCATTCATCTCCCAGCATCCTAACATATGAATTTCTATGAATTTATGAAAAATCGACTAAGTCCGAGATGCCTTTAAGTAGGGATGCTGTATTGAGATGAGAGATGTAGGAGATCAAGACTCATCTCCATGCAGCATCCCATGCATCTCGCAGCATCTTAACATATGAATTTCTATGAATTTATGAAAAATCGACTAAGTCCGAGATGCCTTTAAGTAGGGATGCTGTATTGAGACGGGAGATGTAGGAGATCAAGATTCATCTCCATGCAGCATCCCATTCAGCTCCCAGCATCCTAACATATGAATTTCTTAGAATTTATGAAAAATCGACTAAGTCCGAGATGGCTTTAAGTAGGGATGCTGTATTGAGATGAGAGATGTAGGAGATCAAGATTCATCTCCATGCAGCATCCCATTCATCTCGCAGCATCCTAACATATGAATTTCTATGAATTTATGAAAAATCGACTAAGTCCGAGATGCCTTTAAGTAGGGATGCTGTATTGAGACGGGAGATGTAGGAGATCAAGATTCATCTCCATGCAGCATCCCATTCAGCTCGCAGCATCCTAACATATGTTTTTCTTAGAATTTATGAAAAATCGACTAAGTCCGAGATGCTTTTAAGTAGGGATGCTGTATTAAGATGGGAGATGAGGAAGATCAAGATTCATCTCCATGCAGCATCCCATTCATCTCGCAGCATCCTAACATATGTTTTTTTTAGAATTTATGAAAAATCGACTAAGTCCGAGATGCCTTTAAGTAGGGATGCTGTATTAAGATGGGAGATGAAGGAGATCGAGATTAATCTCCATGCAGCATCCCATTTATCTCGCAGCATCCTAACATATGTTTTTCTTAGAATTTATGAAAAATCGACTAAGTCCGAGATGCTTTTAAGTAGGGATGCTGTATTAAGATGGGAGATGAGGAAGATCAAGATTCATCTCAATGCAGCATCCCATTCATCTCGCATCATCCTAACATATGTTTTTCTTAGAATTTATGAAAAATCGGCTAAGTCCGAGATGCCTTTAAGTAGGGAAGCTGTATTAAGATGGGAGATGAAGAAGATCAAGATTCATCTCCATGCAGCATCCCATTCATCTCGCAGCATCCTAACATATGTTTTTCTTAGAATTTATGAAAAATCGACTAAGTCCGAGATGCCTTTAAGTAGGGATGCTGTATTAAGATGGGAGATGAAGAAGATCAAGATTCATCTCCATGCAGCATCCCATTCATCTCGCAGCATCCTAACATATGTTTTTCTTAGAATTTATGAAAAATCGACTAAGTCCGAGATGCTTTTAAGTAGGGATGCTGTATTAAGATGGGAGATGAGGAAGATCAAGATTCATCTCCATGCAGCATCCCATTCATCTCGCAGCATCCTAACATATGTTTTTTTTAGAATTTATGAAAAATCGACTAAGTCCGAGATGCCTTTAAGTAGGGATGCTGTATTAAGATGGGAGATGAAGGAGATCGAGATTAATCTCCATGCAGCATCCCATTTATCTCGCAGCATCCTAACATATGTTTTTCTTAGAATTTATGAAAAATCGACTAAGTCCGAGAAGCTTTTAAGTAGGGATGCTGTATTAAGATGGGAGATGAGGAAGATCAAGATTCATCTCAATGCAGCATCCCATTCATCTCGCATCATCCTAACATATGTTTTTCTTAGAATTTATGAAAAATCGACTTAGTCCGAGATGCCTTTAAGTAGGGATGCTGTATTAAGATGGGAGATGAGGAAGATCAAGATTCATCTCCATGCAGCATCCCATTCATCTCGCAGCATCCTAACATATGTTTTTTTTAGAATTTATGAAAAATCGACTAAGTCCGAGATGCCTTTAAGTAGGGATGCTGTATTAAGATGGGAGATGAAGGAGATCGAGATTAATCTCCATGCAGCATCCCATTTATCTCGCAGCATCCTAACATATGTTTTTCTCAGAATTTATGAAAAATCGACTAAGTCCGAGATGCCTTTAAGTAGGGATGCTGTATTAAGATGGGAGATGTAGGAGATCAAGATTCATCTCCATGCAGCATCCCATTCATCTCCCAGCATCCTAACATATTTTTTTCTAAGAATTTATGCAAAATCGACTAAGTCCGAGATGCCTTTAAGTAGGGATGCTGTATTAAGATGGGAGATGAAGAAGATCAAGATTCATCTCCATGCAGCATCCCATTCCTCTCGCAGCATCCTAACATATGTTTTTCTTAGAATTTATGAAAAATCAACTTAGTCCGAGATGCCTTTAAGTAGGGATGCTGTATTGAGATGGGAGATGAAGAAGATCAAGATTTATCTCCATGCAGCATCAAATTCATCTCGCAGCATCCTAACATATGAATTTCTTAGAATTTATGAAAAATCGACTAAGTCCAAGATGCCTTTAAGCAGGGATGCTGTATTGAGATGGGAGATGAAGAAGATCAAGATTCATCTCCATGCAGCATCCCATTCATCTCGCAGCATCCTAACATATGTTTTTCTTAGAATTTATGAAAAATCGACTAAGTCCGAGATGCCTGTAAGTAGGGATGCTGTATTAAGATTGGAGATGAAGAAGATCAAGATTCATCTCCATGCAGCATCCCATTCATCTCGCAGCATCCTAACATATATTTTTTTTAGAATTTATGAAAAATCGACTAAGTCCGAGATGCCTTTAAGTAGGGATGCTGTATTAAGATGGGAGATGAAGAAGATCAAGATTCATCTCCATGCAGCATCTCATTCATCTCGCAGCATCCTAACATATGTTTTTCTTAGAATTTATGAAAAATCGACTAAGTCCGAGGTGCCTTTAAGTAGGGATGCTGTATTAAGATGGGAGATGAAGAAGATCAAGGTTCATCTCCATGCAGCATCCCATTCATATCCTAGCATCCTAACATATGTTTTTCTTAGAATTTATGAAAAATCGACTAAGTCCGAGATGCTTTTAAGTAGGGATGCTGTATTAAGATGGGAGATGAAGAAGATCAAGATTCATCTCCATGCAGCATCCCATTCATCTCGCAGTATCCTAACAAATGTTTTTCTAGGAATTTATGAAAAATCGACTAAGTCCGAGATGCCTTTAAGTAGGGATGCTGTAGTAAGATGGGAGATGAAGAAGATCAAGATTCATCTCCATGCAGCATCCCATTCATCTCGCAGCATCCTAACATATATTTTTTTTAGAATTTATGAAAAATCGACTAAGTCCGAGATGCCTTTAAGTAGGGATGCTGTATTAAGATGGGAGATGAAGAAGATCAAGATTCATCTCCATGCAGCATCTCATTCATCTCGCAGCATCCTAACATATGTTTTTCTTAGAATTTATGAAAAATCGACTAAGTCCGAGGTGCCTTTAAGTAGGGATGCTGTGTTGAGATGGGAGATGTAGGAGATCAAGATTAATCAGCATGCAGCATCCCATTCATCTCGCTGCATGATAACATATGAATTTCTATGAATTTATGAAAAATCGACTAAGTCCGAGATGCCTTTAAGTAGGGATGCTGTATTGAGATGGGAGATGTAGGAGATCAAGATTCATCTCCATGCAGCATCCCATTCATCTCGCAGCATCCTAACATATGTTCTTCTTAGAATTTATAAAAAATCGACTAAGTCCGAGATGCCTTTAAGTAGGGATGCTGTATTGAGATGGGAGATGAAGAAGATCAAGATTTATCTCCATGCAGCATCAAATTCATCTCGCAGCATCCTAACATATGAATTTCTTAGAATTTATGAAAAATCGACTAAGTCCAAGATGCCTTTAAGCAGGGATGCTGTATTGAGATGGGAGATGAAGAAGATCAAGATTCATCTCCATGCAGCATCCCATTCATCTCGCAGCATCCTAACATATGTTTTTCTTAGAATTTATGAAAAATCGACTAAGTCCGAGATGCCTTTAAGTAGGGATGCTGTATCAAGATGGGAGATGAAGAAGATCAAGATTCATCTCCATGCAGCATCCCATTCATCTCCCAGCATCCTAACATATGTTTTTCTTAGAATTTATGAAAAATCGACTAAGTCCGAGATTCCTTTAAGTAGCGATGTTGTATTAAGATGGGAGATGTAGAAGATCAAGATTCATCTCCATGCAGCATCCCATTCATCTCGCAGCATCCTAACATATGTTTTTCTTAGAATTTATGAAAAATCGACGCAGTCCGGGATGCCGTTAAGTAGGGATGCTGTATTAAGATGGGAGATGAAGAAGATCAAGATTCATCTCCATGCAGCATCCCATTCATCTCGCAGCATCCTAACATATGTTTTACTTAGAATTTATGAAAAATCGTTTAAGTCCGAGATGCCTTTAAGTAGGGATGCTGTATTGAGATGGGAGATGCAGAAGATCAAGATTCATCTCCATGCAGCATCCCATTCATCTCGCAGTATCCTAACAAATGTTTTTCTTAGAATTTATGAGAAATTGACTAAGTCCGAGATACCTTTAAGTAGGGATGCTGTATTGAGATGGGAGATGAAGAAGATCAAGATTCATCTCCATGCAGCATCCCATACATCTCGCAGCATCCTAACATATGAATTTCTTAGAATTTATGAAAAATCGACTAAGTCCGAGATGCCTTTAAGTAGGGATGCTGTATTTAGATGGGAGATGAAGAAGATCAAGATTCATCTCCATGCAGCATCCCATTCATCTCGCAGCATCCTAACATATTTTTTTTTTAGAATTAATGAAAAATCGACTAAGTCCGAGATGCCTTTAAGTAGGGATGCTGTATTAAGACGGGAGATGAAGAAGATCAAGATTCATCTCCATGCAGCATCACATTCATCTCTCAGCATCCTAACATATGTTTTTCTTAGAATTTATGAAAAATCGACTAAGTCCGAGATGCCTTTAAGTAGGGATGCTGTATTGCGATGGGAGATGTAAAAGATCAAGATTCATCTCCATGCAGCATCCCATTCATCTCCCAGCATCCTAACATATGTTTTTCTATGAATTTATGAAAAATCGACTAAGTCCGAGATGCCTTTAAGTAGGGATGCTGTATTAAGATGGGAGATGAAGGAGATCAAGATTCATCTCCATGCAGCATCCAATTCATCTCGCAGCATCCTAACATATGAATGTCTATGAATTTATAAAAAATCGACTAAGTCCGAGATGCCTTTAAGTAGGGATGCTGTATTGAGATGAGAGATGTAGGAGATCAAGATTCATCTCCATGCAGCATCCCATTCATCTCCCAGCATCCTAACATATGAATTTCTATGAATTTATGAAAAATCGACTAAGTCCGAGATGCCTTTAAGTAGGAATGCTGTATTAAGATGGGAGATGAAGGAGATCAAGATTCATCTCCATGCAGCATCCAATTCATCTCGCAGCATCCTAACATATGAATTTCTTAGAATTTATGAAAAATCGACTAAGTCTGAGATCCCTTCAAGTAGGGATGCTGTATTAAGACGGGAGATGAAGAAGATCAAGATTCATCTCCATGCAGCATCCCATTCATCTCGCAGCATCCAAACATATGTTTTTCTTAGAATTTATTAAAAATCGACTAAGTCTGAGATCCCTTCAAGTAGGGATGCTGTATTAAGACGGGAGATGAAGAAGATCAAGATTTATCTACATGCAGCATCCCATTCATCTCTCAGCATCCTAACATATGAATTTCTTAGAATTTATGTAAAATCGACTAAGTCCGAGATGCCTTTAAGTAGGGAAGCTGTATTAAGATGGGAGATGAAGAAGATCAAGATTCATCTCCATGCAGCATCCCATTCATCTCGCAGCATCCTAACATATGTTCTACTGAGTCCGAGATTCCTTAAAGTAGGGATGCTGTATTAAAATGGGAGATGTAGGAGATCAAGATTCATCTCCATGCAGCATCCCATTCATCTCGCAACATCCTTACATATGTTTTTCTTAGAATTTATGAAAAATCGACTAAGTCCGAGATGCCTTTAAGTAGGGATGCTGTATTAAGATGGGAGATGAAGAAGATCAAGATTCATCTCCATGCAGCATCCCATTCATCTCGCAGCATCCTAACATATGTTTTTTTTAGAATTTATGAAAAATCGACTAAGTCCGAGATGCCTTTAAGCAGGGATGCTGTATTAAGATGGGAGATGAAGAAGATCAAGATTCATCTCCATGCAGCATCCCATTCATCTCGCAGCATCCTAACATATGTTTTTCTTAGAATTTATGAAAAATAGACTAAGTCCGAGATGCCTTTAAGTAGGGATGCTGTATTGAGATGGGAGATGTAGGAGATCAAGATTCATCTCCATGCAGCATCCCATTTATCTCCCAGCATCCTAACATAAGTTTTTCTTAGAATTTATGAAAAATCGACTAAGTCCGAGATGCCTTTAAGTAGGGATGCTGTATTAAGATGGGTGATGAGGAAGATCAAGATTCATCTCCGCGTAGCATCCCATTCATCTCGCAGCATCCTAACATATGTTTTTCTTAGAATTTATGAAAAATCGACTAAGTCCGAGATGCCTTTAAGTAGGGATGCTGTATTAAGATGGGAGATGAAGAAGATCAAGATTCATCTCCATGCAGCATCCCATTCATCTCGCAGCATCCTAACATATGTTTTTCTTAGAATTTATGAAAAATCGACTAAGTCCGAGATGCCTTTAAGTGGGGATGCTGTATTAAGATGGGAGATGAAGAAGATCAAGATTCATCTCCATGCAGGATCCCATTCATCTCGCAGCATCCTAACATATGTTTTTCTTAGAATTTATGAAAAATCGACTAAGTCCGAGATGCCTTTAAGTAGGGATGCTGTATTGAGATGGGAGATGTAGGAGATCAAGATTCATCTCCATGCAGCATCCCATTTATCTCCCAGCATCCTAACATATGAATTTCTTAGAATTTATGAAAAATCGACTAAGTCCGAGATGCCTTTAAGTAGGGATGCTGTATTAAGATGGGAGATGAAGAAGATCAAGATTCATCTCCATGCAGCATCCCATTCATCTCCCAGCATCCTAACATATGAATTTCTTAGAATTTATGAAAAATCGACTAAGTCCGAGATGCCTTTAAGTAGGGATGCTGTATTAAGATGGGAGATGAAGAAGATCAAGATTCATCTCCATGCAGCATCCCATTCATCTCCCAGCATCCTAACATATGAATTTCTATGAATTTATGAAAAATCGACTAAGTCCGAGATGCCTTTAAGTAGGGATGCTGTATTGAGATGAGAGATGTAGGAGATCAAGATGCATCTCCATGCAGCATCCCATTCATCTCGCAGCATCCTAACATATGTTTTTCTTAGAATTTATGAAAAATCGACTAAGTCCGAGATGCCTTTAAGTAGGGATGCTGTATTAAGATGGGAGATGAAGGAGATCGAGATTAATCTCCATGCAGCATCCCATTTATCTCGCAGCATCCTAACATATGTTTTTCTTAGAATTTATGAAAAATCGACTAAGTCCGAGATGCTTTTAAGTAGGGATGCTGTATTAAGATGGGAGATGAGGAAGATCAAGATTCATCTCAATGCAGCATCCCATTCATCTCGCATCATCCTAACATATGTTTTTCTTAGAATTTATGAAAAATCGGCTAAGTCCGAGATGCCTTTAAGTAGGGAAGCTGTATTAAGATGGGAGATGAAGAAGATCAAGATTCATCTCCATGCAGCATCCCATTTATCTCGCAGCATCCTAACATATGTTTTTCTTAGAATTTATGAAAAATCGACTAAGTCCGAGATGCTTTTAAGTAGGGATGCTGTATTAAGATGGGAGATGAGGAAGATCAAGATTCATCTCAATGCAGCATCCCATTCATCTCGCAGCATCCTAACATATGTTTTTCTTAGAATTTATGAAAAATCGACTAAGTCCGAGATGCTTTTAAGTAGGGATGCTGTATTAAGAAGGGAGATGAGGAAGATCAAGATTCATCTCCATGCAGCATCCCATTCATCTCGCAGCATCCTAACATATGTTTTTTTTAGAATTTATGAAAAATCGACTAAGTCCGAGATGCCTTTAAGTAGGGATGCTGTATTAAGATGGGAGATGAAGAAGATCAAGATTCGTCTCCATGCAGCATCCCATTCATCTCGCAGCATCCTAACAATTGTTTTTCTTAGAATTTATGAAAAATCGACTAAGTCCGAGATGCCTTTAAGTAGGGATGCTGTATTAAGATGGGAGATTAAGAAGATCAAGATTCATCTCCATGCAGCATCCCATTCATCTGGCAGCATCCTAACATATGTTTTCCTTAGAATTTATGAAAAACCGACTAAGTCCGAGATGCCTTTAAGTAGGGATGCTGTATTAAGATGGGAGATGAAGAAGATCAAGATTCATCTCCATGCAGCATCCCATTCATCTGGCAGCATCCTAACATATGTTTTCCTTAGAATTTATGAAAAACCGACTAAGTCCGAGATGCCTTTAAGTAGGGATGCTGTATTAAGGAGGGAGATGAAGAAGATCAAGATTCATCTCCATGCAGCATCCCATTCATCTCCCAGCATCCTAACATATGCTTTTCTTAGAATTTATGAAAAATCGACTTAGTCCGAGATGCCTTTAAGTAGGGATGCTGTATTAAGATGGGAGATGAAAAAGATCAAGATCCATCTCCATGCAGCATCCCATTCATCTCCCAGCATCCAAACATATGAATTTCTTAGAATTTATGAAAAATCGACTAAGTCCGAGATGCCTTTAAGTAGGGATGCTGTATTAATATGAGAGATGAAGAAGATCAAGATTCATCTCCATGCAGCATCCCATTCATCTCGCAGCATCCTAACATATGATTTTCTTAGAACTTATGAAAAATCGACTAAGTCCGAGATGCCTTTAAGCAGGGATGCTGTATTAAGACCGGAGATAAAGAAGATCATGATTCATCTCCATGCAGCATCCCATTCATCTCGCAGCATCCTAACATATGTTTTTCTAAGAATTTATGAAAAATCGACTAAGTCCGAGATGCCTTCAAGTAGGGATGCTGTATTAAGATGGGAGATGAAGAAGATCAAGATTCATCTCCATGCAGCATCCCATTCATCTCGCAGCATCCAAACATATGTTTTTCTTAGAATTTATTAAAAATCGACTAAGTCCGAGATGCCTTTAAGTAGGGATGCTGTATTAAGATGGGAGATGTAGGAGATCAAGATTCATCTCCATGCAGCATCCCATTCATCTCGCAGCATCCTAACATATGTTTTTCTTAGAATTTATGAAAAATCGACTAAGTCCGAGATGCCTTTAAGTGGGGATGCTGTATTAAGATGGGAGATGAAGAAGATCAAGATTCATCTCCATGCAGGATCCCATTCATCTCGCAGCATCCTAACATAAGTTTTTCTTAGAATTTATGAAAAATCGACTAAGTCCGAGATGCCTTTAAGTAGGGATGCTGTATTAAGATGGGTGATGAGGAAGATCAAGATTCATCTCCGCGTAGCATCCCATTCATCTCGCAGCATCCTAACATATGTTTTTCTTAGAATTTATGAAAAATAGATGCCGCCTTGATTCATCTCCATGCAGCATCCCAAGCAAGATTCATCTCCATGCAGCATCCCATTCATCTCCCAGCATCCTAACATATGAATTTCTATGAATTTATGAAAAATCGACTAAGTCCGAGATGCCTTTAAGTAGGGATGCTGTATTGAGATGAGAGATGTAGGAGATCAAGACTCATCTCCATGCAGCATCCCATGCATCTCGCAGCATCTTAACATATGAATTTCTATGAATTTATGAAAAATCGACTAAGTCCGAGATGCATTTAAGTAGGGATGCTGTATTAAGATGGGAGATGTAGGAGATCAAGATGCATCTCCATGCAGCATCCCATTCATCTCGCAGCATCCTAACATATGTTTTTCTTAGAATTTATGAAAAATCGACTAAGTCCGAGATGCATTTAAGTAGGGATGCTGTATTAAGATGGGAGATGAAGTAGATCAAGATTCATCTCCATGCAGCATCCCATTCATCTCGCAGCATCCTAACATATGAATTTCTATGAATTTATGAAAAATCGACTAAGTCCGAGATGCATTTAAGTAGGGATGCTGTATTAAGATGGGAGATGAAGTAGATCAAGATTCATCTCCATGCAGCATCCCATTCATCTCGCAGCATCCTAACATATGTTTTTCTTAGAATTTATGAAAAATCGACTAAGTCCGAGATGCATTTAAGTAGGGATGCTGTATTAAGATGGGAGATGAAGAAGATCAAGATTCATCTCCATGCAGCATCCCATTCATCTCGCAGCATCCTAACATATGTTTTTCTTAGAATTTATGAAAAATCGACTAAGTCCGAGATGGCTTTAAGTAGGGATGCTGTATTGAGATGAGAGATGTAGGAGATCAAGATTCATCTCCATGCAGCATTCCATTCATCTCGCAGCATCCTAACATATGAATTTCTATGAATTTATGAAAAATCGACTAAGTCCGAGATGCCTTTAAGTAGGGATGCTGTATTGAGATGGGAGATGTAGGAGATCAAGATTCATCTCCATGCAGCATCCCATTCATCTCCCAGCATCCTAACATATGAATTTCTTAGAATTTATGAAAAATCGACTAAGTCCGAGATGCCTTTAAGTAGGGATGCTGTATTAAGATGGGAGATGTAGGAGATCAAAATGCATCTCCATGCAGCATCCCATTCATCTCCCAGCATCCTAACATATGAATTTCTTAGAATTTATTAAAAATCGACTAAGTCCGAGATGCATTTAAGTAGGGATGCTGTATTAAGATGGGAGATGAAGTAGATCAAGATTCATCTCCATGCAGCATCCCATTCATCTCGCAGCATCCTAACATATGAATTTCTATGAATTTATGAAAAATCGACTAAGTCCGAGATGCATTTAAGTAGGGATGCTGTATTAAGATGGGAGATGAAGTAGATCAAGATTCATCTCCATGCAGCATCCCATTCATCTCCCAGAATCCTAACATATGTTTTTCTTAGAACTTATGAAAAATCGACTAAGTCCGAGATGCCTTTAAGTAGGGATGCTGTATTGAGATGGGAGATGTAGGAGATCAAGATTCATCTCCATGCAGCATCCCATTCATCTCGCAGCATCCTAACATATGAATTTCTATGAATTTATGAAAAATCGACTAAGTCCCAGATGCCTTTAAGTAGGGATGCTGTATTGAGATGGGAGATGTAGGAGATCAAGATTCATCTCCATGCAGCATCCCATTCATCTCCCAGCATCCTAACATATGAATTTCTAAGAATTTATGAAAAATCGACTAAGTCCGAGATGGCTTTAAGTAGGGATGCTGTATTAAGAAGGGAGATGAAGAAGATCAAGATTCATCTCCATGCAGCATCCCATTCATCTCGCAGCATCCTAACATATGTTTTTCTTAGAATTTATGGAAAATCGACTAAGTCCGAGATGCCTTTAAGTAGGGATGCTGTATTAAGATGGGAGATGCAAAAGATCAAGATTCATCTCCATGCAGCATTCCATTCAACTCCCAGCATCCTAACATATGTTTTTCTTAGAATTTATGAAAAATCGACTAAGTCCGAGATGCCTTTAAGTAGGGATGCTGCGTTAAGATGGGAGATGAAGAAGATCAAGATTCATCTCCATGCAGCATCCCATTCATCTCGCAGCATCCTAACATATGTTTTTCTTAGAATTTATGAAAAATCGACTTAGTCCGAGATGCCTTTAAGTAGGGATGCTGTATTAAGATGGGAGATGAAGAAGATCAAGATTCATCTCCATGCAGAATCCCATTTATCTCCCAGCATCCTAACATATGTTTTTCTTAGAATTTATGGAAAATCGACTAAGTCCGAGATGCCTTTAAGTAGGGATGCTGTATTAAGATGGGAGATGAAGAAGATCAAAATTCTTATCCATGCAGCATCCCATTCATCTCCCAGCATCCTAACATATGTTTTTCTTAGAATTTATGAAAAATCGACTAAGTCCGAGATGCCTTTAAGTAGGGATGCTGTATTAAGATGGGAGATGAAGAAGATCAATATTCATCTCCATGCAGCATCCCATTCATCTCTCTGCATCCTAACATATGTTTTTCTGAGAATTTATGAAAAATCGACTAAGTCCGCGATGCCTTTAAGAAGGGATGCTGTATTAAGATGGGAGATGAAGAAGATCAAGATTCATCTCCATGCAGCATCCCATTCATCTCCCAGCATCCTAACATATGTTTTTCTTAGAATTTATGGAAAATCGACTAAGTCCGAGATGCCTTTAAGTAGGGATGCTGTATTAAGATGGGAGATGAAGAAGATCAAGATTCATCTCCATGCAGCATCCCATACATCTCGCAGCATCCTAACATATGTTTTTCTTAGAATTTATGAAAAATCGACTAAGTCCGAGATGCTTTTAAGTAGGGATGCTGTATTGAGATGGGAGATGAAGAAGATCAAGATTCATCTCCATGCAGCATCCCATTCATCTCGCAGCATCCTAACATATGTTTTTCTTAGAATTTATGAAAAATCGACTAAGTCCGAGATGCCTTCAAGTAGGGATGCTGTATTAAGATGGGAGATGAAGAAGATCAAGATTCATCTCCATGCAGCATCCCATTCATCTCGCAGCATCCTAACATATGTTTTTCTTAGAATTTATGAAAAATCGACTAAGTCCGAGATGCCTTTAAGTAGGGATGCTGTATTAAAATGGGAGATGAAGAAGATCAAGATTCATCTCCGTGCAGCATCCCATTCATCTCCCAGCATCCTAACATATGTTTTTCTTAGAATTTATGAAAAATCGACTAAGTCCAAGATGCCTTTTAGTAGGGATGCTGTATTAAGATGGGAGATGAAAAAAGATCAAGATTCATCTCTATGCAGCATCCCATTCATCTCCCAGCATTTTTACATATGAATTTTTTAGAATTTATGAAAAATCGACTAAGTCCGAGATGCCTTTAAGTAGGGATGCTGTATTGAGATGGGAGATGAAGAAGATCAAGATTCATCTCCATGCAGCATCCCATTCATCTCGCAGGATCCTTACAAATGTTTCTCTTAGAATTTATGAAAAATCGACTAAGTCCGAGATGCCTTTAAGTAGGGATGCTGTATTGAGATGGGAGATGAAGAAGATCAAGATTCATCTCCATGCAGCATCCCATTCCTCTCGCAGCATCCTAACATATGAATTTCTTAGAATTTATGAAAAATCGACTAAGTCCGAGATGCCTTTAAGTAGGGATGCTGTATTAAGATGGGAGATGTAGGAGATCAAGATTCATCTCCATGCAGCATCCCATTCATCTCCCAGCATCCTAACATATGAATTTCTTAGAATTTATTAAAAATCGACTAAGTCCGAGATGCCTTTAAGTAGGGATGCTGTATTAAGATGGGAGATGAAGAAGATCAAGATTCATCTCCATGCAGCATCCCATTCATCTCCCAGCATCCTAACATATGAATTTCTATGAGTTTATGAAAAATCGACTAAGTCCGAGATGCCTTTAAGTAGGGATGCTGTATTAAGATGGGAGATGGAGTAGATCAAGATTCATCTCCATGCAGCATCCCATTCATCTCCCAGCATCCTAACATATGAATTTCTATGAATTTATGAAAAATCGACTAAGTCCGAGATGGCTTTAAGTAGGGATGCTGTATTAAGATGGGAGATGTAGGAGATCAAGATGCATCTCCATGCAGCATCCCATTCATCTCGCAGCATCCTAACATATGTTTTTCTTAGAATTTATGAAAAATCGACTAAGTCCAAGATGCCTTTTAGTAGGGATGCTGTATTAAGATGGGAGATGAAAAAAGATCAAGATTCATCTCTATGCAGCATCCCATTCATCTCCCAGCATTTTTACATATGAATTTTTTAGAATTTATGAAAAATCGACTAAGTCCGAGATGCCTTTAAGTAGGGATGCTGTATTGAGATGGGAGATGAAGAAGATCAAGTTTCATCTCCATGCAGCATCCCATTCATCTCGCAGGATCCTTACAAATGTTTCTCTTAGAATTTATGAAAAATCGACTAAGTCCGAGATGCCTTTAAGTAGGGATGCTGTAATAAGATGGGAGATGAAGAAGATCAAGATTCATCTCCATGCAGCATCCCATTCATCTCCCAGCATCCTAACATATGTTTTTCTTAGAATTTATGAAAAATCGACTAAGTCCGAGATGCCTTTAAGTAGGGATGCTGTATTAAGATGGGAGATGAAGAAGATCAAGATTCATCTCCATGCAGCATCCCATTCATCTCGCAGCATCCTAACATATGAATTTCTTAGAATTTATGAAAAATCGACTAAGTCCGAGATGGCTTTAAGTAGGGATGCTGTATTAAGATGGGAGATGTAGGAGATCAAAATGCATCTCCATGCAGCATCCCATTCATCTCCCAGCATCCTAACATATGAATTTCTTAGAATTTATTAAAAATCGACTAAGTCCGAGATGCCTTTAAGTAGGGATGCTGTATTAAGATGGGAGATGAAGAAGATCAAGATTCATCTCCATGCAGCATCCCATTCATCTCCCAGCATCCTAACATATGAATTTCTATGAATTTATGAAAAATCGACTAAGTCCGAGATGCCTTTAAGTAGGGATGCTGTATTGAGATGGGAGATGGAGTAGATCAAGATTCATCTCCATGCAGCATCCCATTCATCTCGCAGCATCCTAACATATGAATTTCTATGAATTTATGAAAAATCGACTAAGTCCGAGATGGCTTTAAGTAGGGATGCTGTATTAAGATGGGAGATGTAGGAGATCAAGATGCATCTCCATGCAGCATCCCATTCATCTCGCAGCATCCTAACATATGTTTTTCTTAGAATTTATGAAAAATCGACTAAGTCCGAGATGCATTTAAGTAGGGATGCTGTATTAAGATGGGAGATGAAGTAGATCAAGATTCATCTCCATGCAGCATCCCATTCATCTCGCAGCATCCTAACATATGAATTTCTATGAATTTATGAAAAATCGACTAAGTCCGAGATGCATTTAAGTAGGGATGCTGTATTAAGATGGGAGATGAAGTAGATCAAGATTCATCTCCATGCAGCATCCCATTCATCTCGCAGCATCCTTACAAATGTTTCTCTTAGAATTTATGAAAAATCGACTAAGTCCGAGATGCCTTTAAGTAGGGATGCTGTATTGAGATGGGAGATGAAGAAGATCAAGATTCATCTCCATGCAGCATCCCATTCATCTCGGAGCATCCTAACATATGTTTTTCTTAGAATTTATGAAAAATCGACTAAGTCCGAGATGCATTTAAGTAGGGATGCTGTATTAAGATGGGAGATGAAGTAGATCAAGATTCATCTCCATGCAGCATCCCATTCATCTCGCAGCATCCTAACATATGAATTTCTATGAATTTATGAAAAATCGACTAAGTCCGAGATGCATTTAAGTAGGGATGCTGTATTAAGATGGGAGATGAAGTAGATCAAGATTCATCTCCATGCAGCATCCCATTCATCTCGCAGCATCCTAACATATGAATTTCTATGAATTTATGAAAAATCGACTAAGTCCGAGATGCATTTAAGTAGGGATGCTGTATTAAGATGGGAGATGAAGTAGATCAAGATTCATCTCCATGCAGCATCCCATTCATCTCGCAGCATCCTAACATATGTTTTTCTTAGAATTTATGAAAAATCGACTAAGTCCGAGATGCATTTAAGTAGGGATGCTGTATTAAGATGGGAGATGAAGAAGATCAAGATTCATCTCCATGCAGCATCCCATTCATCTCGCAGCATCCTAACATATGTTTTTCTTAGAATTTATGAAAAATCGACTAAGTCCGAGATGCATTTAAGTAGGGATGCTGTATTAAGATGGGAGATGTAGGAGATCAAGATGCATCTCCATGCAGCATCCCATTCATCTCGCAGCATCCTAACATATGTTTTTCTTAGAATTTATGAAAAATCGACTAAGTCCGAGATGCATTTAAGTAGGGATGCTGTATTAAGATGGGAGATGAAGTAGATCAAGATTCATCTCCATGCAGCATCCCATTCATCTCGCAGCATCCTAACATATGAATTTCTATGAATTTATGAAAAATCGACTAAGTCCGAGATGCATTTAAGTAGGGATGCTGTATTAAGATTGGAGATGAAGTAGATCAAGATTCATCTCCATGCAGCATCCCATTCATCTCGCAGCATCCTAACATATGTTTTTCTTAGAATTTATGAAAAATCGACTAAGTCCGAGATGCATTTAAGTAGGGATGCTGTATTAAGATGGGAGATGAAGAAGATCAAGATTCATCTCCATGCAGCATCCCATTCATCTCGCAGCATCCTAACATATGTTTTTCTTAGAATTTATGAAAAATCGACTAAGTCCGAGATGGCTTTAAGTAGGGATGCTGTATTGAGATGAGAGATGTAGGAGATCAAGATTCATCTCCATGCAGCATTCCATTCATCTCGCAGCATCCTAACATATGAATTTCTATGAATTTATGAAAAATCGACTAAGTCCGAGATGCCTTTAAGTAGGGATGCTGTATTGAGATGGGAGATGTAGGAGATCAAGATTCATCTCCATGCAGCATCCCATTCATCTCCCAGCATCCTAACATATGAATTTCTTAGAATTTATGAAAAATCGACTAAGTCCGAGATGCCTTTAAGTAGGGATGCTGTATTAAGATGGGAGATGTAGGAGATCAAGATTCATCTCCATGCAGCATCCCATTTACCACGCAGCATCCTAACATATGTTTTTCTTAGAATTTATGAAAAATCGACTAAGTCCGAGATGCCTTTAAGTAGGGATGCTGTATTAAGATGGGAGAAGATGAAGATCAAGATTCATCTCCATGCAGCATTCCATTCATCTCGCAGCATCCTAACATATGTTTTTCTTAGAATTTATGAAAAATCGACTAAGTCCGAGATGCCTTTAAGTAGGGATGCTGTATTAAGATGGGAGATGAAGAAGATCAAGATTCATCTCCATGCAGCATCCCATTCATCTCGCAGCATCCTAACATATGTTTTTCTTAGAATTTATGAAAAATCGACTAAGTCCGAGATGCCTTTAAGTAGGGATGCTGTATTAAAATGGGAGATGAAGAAGATCAAGATTCATCACCGTGCAGCATCCCATTCATCTCCCAGCATCCTAACTTATGTTTTTCTTAGAATTTATGAAAAATCGACTAAGTCCGAGATGCCTTTAAGTAGGGATGCTGTATTAAGATGGGAGATGAAGAAGATCAAGATTCATCTCCATGCAGCATCCCATTCATCTCGCAGCAACCTAACATATGTTTTCTTAGAATTTATGAAAAATCGACTAAGTCCGAGATGCCTTTAAGTAGGGATGCTCTATTAAGATGGGAGCTGAAGAAGATCAAGATTCATCTCCATGCAGCATCCCATTCATCTCCCAGCATCTCAACATATGAATTTCTTAGAATTCATGAAAAATCGACTAAGTCCGAGATGCCTGTAAGTAGGGATGCTGTATTGAGATGGGAGATGGAGTAGATCAAGATTCATCTCCATGCAGCATCCCATTCATCTCGCAGCATCCTAACATATGAATTTCTATGAATTTATGAAAAATCGACTAAGTCCGAGATGGCTTTAAGTAGGGATGCTGTATTAAGATGGGAGATGTAGGAGATCAAGATGCATCTCCATGCAGCATCCCATTCATCTCGCAGCATCCTAACATATGTTTTTCTTAGAATTTATGAAAAATCGACTAAGTCCGAGATGCATTTAAGTAGGGATGCTGTATTAAGATGGGAGATGAAGTAGATCAAGATTCATCTCCATGCAGCATCCCATTCATCTCGCAGCATCCTAACATATGAATTTCTATGAATTTATGAAAAATCGACTAAGTCCGAGATGCATTTAAGTAGGGATGCTGTATTAAGATGGGAGATGAAGTAGATCAAGATTCATCTCCATGCAGCATCCCATTCATCTCGCAGCATCCTTACAAATGTTTCTCTTAGAATTTATGAAAAATCGACTAAGTCCGAGATGCCTTTAAGTAGGGATGCTGTATTGAGATGGGAGATGAAGAAGATCAAGATTCATCTCCATGCAGCATCCCATTCATCTCGCAGCATCCTAACATATGTTTTTCTTAGAATTTATGAAAAATCGACTAAGTCCGAGATGCATTTAAGTAGGGATGCTGTATTAAGATGGGAGATGAAGTAGATCAAGATTCATCTCCATGCAGCATCCCATTCATCTCGCAGCATCCTAACATATGAATTTCTATGAATTTATGAAAAATCGACTAAGTCCGAGATGCCTTTAAGTAGGGATGCTGTATTGAGATGGGAGATGTAGGAGATCCAGATTCATCTCCATGCAGCATCCCATTCATCTCGCAGGATATTTACAAATGTTTCTCTTAGAATTTATGAAAAATCGACTAAGTCCGAGATGCCTTTAAGTAGGGATGCTGTATTGAGATGGGAGATGAAGAAGATCAAGATTCATCTCCATGCAGCATCCCATTCATCTCGGAGCATCCTAACATATGTTTTTCTTAGAATTTATAAAAAATCGTCAAAGTCCGAGATGCCTTTAAGTAGGGATGCTGTATTAAGATGGGAGATGAAGAAGATCAAGATTCATCTCCATGCAGCATCCCATTCATCTCGCAGCATCATAACATATGTTTTTCTTAGAATTTATGAAAAATCGACTAAGTCCGAGATGCCTTCAAGTAGGGATGCTGTATTAAGATGGGAGATGAAGAAGATCAAGATTCATCTCCATGCAGCATCCCATTCATCTCGCAGCATCCTAACATATGAATTTCTATGAATTTATGAAAAATCGACTAAGTCCGAGATGCATTTAAGTAGGGATGCTGTATTGAGATGGGAGATGAAGTAGATCAAGATTCATCTCCATGCAGCATCCCATTCATCTCGCAGCATCCTTACAAATGTTTCTCTTAGAATTTATGAAAAATCGACTAAGTCCGAGATGCCTTTAAGTAGGGATGCTGTATTGAGATGGGAGATGAAGAAGATCAAGATTCATCTCCATGCAGCATCCCATTCATCTCGGAGCATCCTAACATATGTTTTTCTTAGAATTTATGAAAAATCGACTAAGTCCGAGATGCATTTAAGTAGGGATGCTGTATTAAGATGGGAGATGAAGTAGATCAAGATTCATCTCCATGCAGCATCCCATTCATCTCGCAGCATCCTAACATATGAATTTCTATGAATTTATGAAAAATCGACTAAGTCCGAGATGCATTTAAGTAGGGATGCTGTATTAAGATGGGAAATGAAGTAGATCAAGATTCATCTCCATGCAGCATCCCATTCATCTCGCAGCATCCTAACATATGTTTTTCTTAGAATTTATGAAAAATCGACTAAGTCCGAGATGCATTTAAGTAGGGATGCTGTATTAAGATGGGAGATGAAGAAGATCAAGATTCATCTCCATGCAGCATCCCATTCATCTCGCAGCATCCTAACATATGTTTTTCTTAGAATTTATGAAAAATCGACTAAGTCCGAGATGCATTTAAGTAGGGATGCTGTATTAAGATGGGAGATGTAGGAGATCAAGATGCATCTCCATGCAGCATCCCATTCATCTCGCAGCATCCTAACATATGTTTTTCTTAGAATTTATGAAAAATCGACTAAGTCCGAGATGCATTTAAGTAGGGATGCTGTATTAAGATGGGAGATGAAGTAGATCAAGATTCATCTCCATGCAGCATCCCATTCATCTCGCAGCATCCTAACATATGTTTTTCTTAGAATTTATGAAAAATCGACTAAGTCCGAGATGCATTTAAGTAGGGATGCTGTATTAAGATGGGAGATGAAGAAGATCAAGATTCATCTCCATGCAGCATCCCATTCATCTCGCAGCATCCTAACATATGTTTTTCTTAGAATTTATGAAAAATCGACTAAGTCCGAGATGGCTTTAAGTAGGGATGCTGTATTGAGATGAGAGATGTAGGAGATCAAGATTCATCTCCATGCAGCATTCCATTCATCTCGCAGCATCCTAACATATGAATTTCTATGAATTTATGAAAAATCGACTAAGTCCGAGATGCCTTTAAGTAGGGATGCTGTATTGAGATGGGAGATGTAGGAGATCAAGATTCATCTCCATGCAGCATCCCATTCATCTCCCAGCATCCTAACATATGAATTTCTTAGAATTTATGAAAAATCGACTAAGTCCGAGATGCCTTTAAGTAGGGATGCTGTATTAAGATGGGAGATGTAGGAGATCAAGATTCATCTCCATGCAGCATCCCATTTACCACGCAGCATCCTAACATATGTTTTTCTTAGAATTTATGAAAAATCGACTAAGTCCGAGATGCCTTTAAGTAGGGATGCTGTATTAAGATGGGAGAAGATGAAGATCAAGATTCATCTCCATGCAGCATTCCATTCATCTCGCAGCATCCTAACATATGTTTTTCTTAGAATTTATGAAAAATCGACTAAGTCCGAGATGCCTTTAAGTAGGGATGCTGTATTAAGATGGGAGATGAAGAAGATCAAGATTCATCTCCATGCAGCATCCCATTCATCTCGCAGCATCCTAACATATGTTTTTCTTAGAATTTATGAAAAATCGACTAAGTCCGAGATGCCTTTAAGTAGGGATGCTGTATTAAAATGGGAGATGAAGAAGATCAAGATTCATCACCGTGCAGCATCCCATTCATCTCCCAGCATCCTAACTTATGTTTTTCTTAGAATTTATGAAAAATCGACTAAGTCCGAGATGCCTTTAAGTAGGGATGCTGTATTAAGATGGGAGATGAAGAAGATCAAGATTCATCTCCATGCAGCATCCCATTCATCTCGCAGCAACCTAACATATGTTTTCTTAGAATTTATGAAAAATCGACTAAGTCCGAGATGCCTTTAAGTAGGGATGCTCTATTAAGATGGGAGCTGTAGAAGATCAAGATTCATCTCCATGCAGCATCCCATTCATCTCCCAGCATCTCAACATATGAATTTCTTAGAATTCATGAAAAATCGACTAAGTCCGAGATGCCTGTAAGTAGGGATGCTGTATTGAGATGGGAGATGAAGAAGATCAAGATCCATCTCCATGCAGCATCCCATTAATCTCGCAGCATCCTTACATATGTTTTTCTTAGAATTTATGAAAAATCGACTAAGTCCGAGATGCCTCTAAGTAGGGATGCTGTATTGAGATGGGAGATGTAGGAGATCAAGATTCATCTCCATGCAGCATCTCATTCATCTCGCAGCATCCTAACATAAGTTTTTCTAAGAATTTATTAAAAATCGACTAAGTCCGAGATGCCTTTAAGTAGGGATGCTGTATTGAGATGGGAGATGTAGGAGATCAAGATTCATCTCCATGCAGCATCCCATTCATCTCGCAGCATCCTAACATATGTTTTTCTTAGAATTTATAAAAAATCGTCAAAGTCCGAGATGCCTTTAAGTAGGGATGCTGTATTAAGATGGGAGATGAAGAAGATCAAGATTCATCTCCATGCAGCATCCCATTCATCTCGCAGCATCCTTCCATATGTTTTTCTTAGAATTTATGAAAAATCGACTAAGTCCGAGATGCCTTCAAGTAGGGATGCTGTATTAAGATGGGAGACGAAGAAGATCAAGATTCATCTCCATGCAGCATCCCATTCATCTCGCAGCATCCTAACATATATTTTTTTTAGAATTAATGACAAATCGACTAAGTCCGAGATGCCTTTAAGTAGGGATGCTGTATTAAGATGGGAGATGAAGAAGATCAAGATTCATCTCCATGCAGCATCCCATACATCTCGCAGCATCCTAACATATGTTTTTCTTAGAATTTATGAAAAATCGACTAAGTCCGAGATGCTTTTAAGTAGGGATGCTGTATTGAGATGGGAGATGAAGAAGATCAAGATTCATCTCCATGCAGCATCCCATTCATCTCGCAGCATCATAACATATGTTTTTCTTAGAATTTATGAAAAATCGACTAAGTCCGAGATGCCTTCAAGTAGGGATGCTGTATTAAGATGGGAGATGAAGAAGATCAAGATTCATCTCCATGCAGCATCCCATTCATCTCGCAGCATCCTAACATATGTTTTTCTTAGAATTTATGAAAAATCGACTAAGTCCGAGATGCCTTTAAGTAGGGATGCTGTATTAAAATGGGAGATGAAGAAGATCAAGATTCATCTCCGTGCAGCATCCCATTCATCTCCCAGCATCCTAACTTATGTTTTTCTTAGAATTTATGAAAAATCGACTAAGTCCAAGATGCCTTTTAGTAGGGATGCTGTATTAAGATGGGAGATGAAAAAAGATCAAGATTCATCTCTATGCAGCATCCCATTCATCTCCCAGCATTTTTACATATGAATTTTTTAGAATTTATGAAAAATCGACTAAGTCCGAGATGCCTTTAAGTAGGGATGCTGTATTGAGATGGGAGATGAAGAAGATCAAGATTCATCTCCATGCAGCATCCCATTCATCTCGCAGGATCCTTACAAATGTTTCTCTTAGAATTTATGAAAAATCGACTAAGTCCGAGATGCCTTTAAGTAGGGATGCTGTATTGAGATGGGAGATGAAGAAGATCAAGATTCATCTCCATGCAGCATCCCATTCCTCTCGCAGCATCCTAACATATGAATTTCTTAGAATTTATGAAAAATCGACTAAGTCCGAGATGCCTTTAAGTAGGGATGCTGTATTAAGATGGGAGATGTAGGAGATCAAGATTCATCTCCATGCAGCATCCCATTCATCTCCCAGCATTTTTACATATGAATTTTTTAGAATTTATGAAAAATCGACTAAGTCCGAGATGCCTTTAAGTAGGGATGCTGTATTGAGATGGGAGATGAAGAAGATCAAGTTTCATCTCCATGCAGCATCCCATTCATCTCGCAGGATCCTTACAAATGTTTCTCTTAGAATTTATGAAAAATCGACTAAGTCCGAGATGCCTTTAAGTAGGGATGCTGTAATAAGATGGGAGATGAAGAAGATCAAGATTCATCTCCATGCAGCATCCCATTCATCTCCCAGCAACCTAACATATGTTTTTCTAAGAATTTATGAAAAATCGACTAAGTCCGAGATGCCTTTAAGTAGGGATGCTGTATTAAGATGGGAGATGAAGAAGATCAAGATTCATCTCCATGCAGCATCCCATTCATCTCGCAGCATCCTAACATATGAATTTCTATGAATTTATGAAAAATCGACTAAGTCCGAGATGCCTTTAAGTAGGGATGCTGTATTGAGATGGGAGATGTAGGAGATAAAGATTCATCTGCATGCAGCATCCCATTCATCTCCCAGCATCCTAACATATGAATTTCTTAGAATTTATGAAAAATCGACTAAGTCCGAGATGGCTTTAAGTAGGGATGCTGTATTAAGATGGGAGATGTAGGAGATCAAGATTCATCTCCATGCAGCATCCCATTCATCTCCCAGCATTTTTACATATGAATTTTTTAGAATTTATGAAAAATCGACTAAGTCCGAGATGCCTTTAAGTAGGGATGCTGTATTGAGATGGGAGATGAAGAAGATCAAGATTCATCTCCATGCAGCATCCCATTCATCTCGCAGGATCCTTACAAATGTTTCTCTTAGAATTTATGAAAAATCGACTAAGTCCGAGATGCCTTTAAGTAGGGATGCTGTATTGAGATGGGAGATGAAGAAGATCAAGATTCATCTCCATGCAGCATCCCATTCCTCTCGCAGCATCCTAACATATGAATTTCTTAGAATTTATGAAAAATCGACTAAGTCCGAGATGCCTTTAAGTAATGATGCTGTATCGAGATGGGAGATGAAGAAGATCAAGATTCATCTCCATGCAGCATCCCATTCATCTCGCAGCATCCTAACATATGAATTTCTATGAATTTATGAAAAATCGACTAAGTCCGAGATGCCTTTAAGTAGGGATGCTGTATTGAGATGGGAGATGTAGGAGATCCAGATTCATCTCCATGCAGCATCCCATTCATCTCGCAGGATCCTTACAAATGTTTCTCTTAGAATTTATGAAAAATCGACTAAGTCCGAGATGCCTTTAAGTAGGGATGCTGTATTGAGATGGGAGATGAAGAAGATCAAGATTCATCTCCATGCAGCATCCCATTCATCTCGGAGCATCCTAACATATGTTTTTCTTAGAATTTATGAAAAATCGACTAAGTCCGAGATGCATTTAAGTAGGGATGCTGTATTAAGATGGGAGATGAAGAAGATCAAGATTCATCTCCATGCAGCATCCCATTCATCTCGCAGCATCCTAACATATGAATTTCTTAGAATTTATGAAAAATCGACTAAGTCCGAGATGGCTTTAAGTAGGGATGCTGTATTAAGATGGGAGATGTAGGAGATCAAAATGCATCTCCATGCAGCATCCCATTCATCTCCCAGCATCCTAACATATGAATTTCTTAGAATTTATTAAAAATCGACTAAGTCCGAGATGCCTTTAAGTAGGGATGCTGTATTAAGATGGGAGATGAAGAAGATCAAGATTCATCTCCATGCAGCATCCCATTCATCTCCCAGCATCCTAACATATGAATTTCTATGAGTTTATGAAAAATCGACTAAGTCCGAGATGCCTTTAAGTAGGGATGCTGTATTGAGATGGGAGATGGAGTAGATCAAGATTCATCTCCATGCAGCATCCCATTCATCTCGCAGCATCCTAACATATGAATTTCTATGAATTTATGAAAAATCGACTAAGTCCGAGATGGCTTTAAGTAGGGATGCTGTATTGAGATGAGAGATGTAGGAGATCAAGATTCATCTACATGCAGCATCATATTCATCCCGCAGCATCCTAACATATGAATTTCTTAGAATTTATGAAAAATCGACTAAGTCCGAGATGCCTTTCAGTAGGGATGCTGTATTGAGATGAGAGATGAAGAAGATCAAGATTCATCTCCACGCAGCATCCCATTCATCTCGCAGCATCCTAACATATGAATTTCTATGAATTCATGAAAAATCGACTAAGTCCGAGATGCCTTTAAGTAGGGATGCTGTGTTGAGATGGGAGATGTAGGAGATCAAGATTCATCTCCATGCAGCATCTCATTCATCTCGCAGCATCCTTACATATGAATTTCTATGAATTCATGAAAAATCGACTAAGTCCGAGATGCCTTTAAGTAGGGATGCTGTATTGAGATGGGAGATGTAGGAGATCAAGATTCATCTCCATGCAGCATCTCATTCACCTCCCAGCATCCTAACATATGAATTTCTAAGAATTTATGAAAAATCGACTAAGTCCGAGATGCCTTTAAGTAGGGATGCTGTATTGAGATGGGAGATGTAGGAGATCAAGATTCATCTCCATGCAGCATCCCATTCATCTCGCAGCATCCTAACATATGAATTTCTTAGAATTTATGAAAAATCGACTAAGTCCGATATGCCTTTAAGTAGGGATGCTGTATTGAGATGGGAGATGTAGGAGATCAAGATTCATCTCCATGCAGCATCCCATTCATCTCGCAGCATCCTAACATATGAATTTCTTAGAATTTATGAAAAATCGACTAAGTCCGAGATGCCTTTCAGTAGGGATGCTGTATTGAGATGAGAGATGTAGGAGATCAAGATTCATCTCCATGCAGCATCCCATTCATCTCCCAGCATCCTCGCATATGAATTTCTTAGAATTTATGAAAAATCGACTAAGTCCGAGATGGCTTTAAGTAGGAATGCTGTATTGAGATGGGAGATGTAGGAGATCAAGATTCATCTCCATGCAGCATCCCATTCATCTCGCAGCATCCTTACATATGAATTTCTATGAATTCATGAAAAATCGACTAAGTCCGAGATTCCTTTAAGTAGGGATGCTGTATTGAGATGGGAGATGTAGGAGATCAAGATTCATCTCCATGCAGCATCCCATTCATCTCCCAGCATCCTCACATATGAATTTCTTAGAATTTATGAAAAATCGACTAAGTCCGATATGCCTTTAAGTAGGGATGCTGTATTGAGATGGGAGATGTAGGAGATCAAGATTCATCTCCATGCAGCATCCCATTCATCTCCCAGCATCCTCACATATGAATTTCTTAGAATTTATGAAAAATCGACTAAGTCCGAGATGGCTTTAAGTAGGAATGCTGGTTTGAGATGGGAGATGTAGGAGATCAAGATTCATCTCCATGCAGCATCCCATTCATCTCGCAGCATCCTTACATATGAATTTCTATGAATTCATGAAAAATCGACTAAGTCCGAGATGCCTTTAAGTAGGGATGCTGTATTGAGATGGGAGATGTAGGAGATCAAGATTCATCTCCATGCAGCATCTCATTCACCTCCCAGCATCCTAACATATGAATTTCTAAGAATTTATGAAAAATCCACTAAGTCCGAGATGGCTTTAAGTAGGGATGCTGTATTGAGATGGGAGATGTAGGAGATCAAGATTCATCTCCATGCAGCATCCCATTCATCTCCCAGCATCCTAACATATGAATTTCTTAGAATTTATGAAAAATCGACTAAGTCCGAGATGCCTTTAAGTAGGGATGCTGTATTAAGATGGGAGATGAAGAAGATCAAGATTCATCTCCATGCAGCATCCCATACATCTCGCAGCATCCTAACATATGTTTTTCTTAGAATTTATGAAAAATCGACTAAGTCCGAGATGCATTTAAGTAGGGATGCTGTATTAAGATGGGAGATGAAGAAGATCAAGATTCATCTCCATGCAGCATCCAATTCATCTCGCAGCATCCTAACATATGTTTTTCATAGAATTTATGAAAAATCGACTAAGTCCGAGATGGCTTTAAGTAGGGATGCTGTATTGAGATGAGAGATGTAGGAGATCAAGATTCATCTCCATGCAGCATCCCATTCATCTCGCAGCATCCTAACATATGAATTTCTATGAATTTATGAAAAATCGACTAAGTCCGAGATGCCTTTAAGTAGGGATGCTGTATTGAGATGGGAGATGTAGGAGATCAAGATTCATCTCCATGCAGCATCCCATTCATCTCGCAGCATCCTAACATATGTTTTTCTTAGAATTTATGAAAAATCGACTAAGTCCGAGATGCCCTTAAGTCAGGATGCTGTATTGAGATGGGAGATGAAGAAGATCAAGATTCATCTCCATGCAGCATCCCATTCATCTCCCAGCATCCTAACATATGTTTTTCTTAGAATTTATGAAAAATCGACTAAGTCCGAGATGCATTTAAGTAGGGATGCTGTATTAAGATGGGAGATGAAGTAGATCAAGATTCATCTCCATGCAGCATCCCATTCATCTCGCAGCATCCTAACATATGAATTTCTATGAATTTATGAAAAATCGACTAAGTCCGAGATGGCTTTAAGTAGGGATGCTGTATTGAGATGAGAGATGTAGGAGATCAAGATTCATCTCCATGCAGCATCCCATTCATCTCGCAGCATCCTAACATATGAATTTCTATGAATTTATGAAAAATCGACTAAGTCCGAGATGCCTTTAAGTAGGGATGCTGTATTGAGATGGGAGATGTAGGAGATCAAGATTCATCTCCATGCAGCATCCCATTTATCTCCCAGCATCCTAACATATGAATTTCTTAGAATTTATGAAAAATCGACTAAGTCCGAGATGCTTTTAAGTAGGGATGCTGTATTAAGATGGGAGATGAAGAAGATCAAGATTCCTCTCCATGCAGCATCCCATTCATCTCCCAGCATCCTAACATATGAATTTCTATGAATTTATGAAAAAATCGACTAAGTCCGAGATGCCTTCAAGAAAGGATGCTGTATTGAGATGAGAGATGAAGAAGATCAAGATTCATCTCAATGCAGCATCCCATTCATCTCGCAGCATCCTAACATATGTTTTTCTTAGAATTTATGAAAAATCGACTAAGTCCGAGATGCCTTTAAGTAGGGATGCTGTATTAAGATGGGAGATGAAGAAGATCAAGATTCATCTCCATGCAGCATCCCATACATCTCGCAGCATCCTAACATATGTTTTTCTAAGAACTTATGAAAAATCGACTAAGTCCAAGATGCATTTAAGTAGGGATGCTGTATTAAGATGGGAGATGAAGAAGATCAAGATTCATCTCCATGCAGCATCCCATTCATCTCGCAGCATCCTAACATATGTTTTTCTTAGAATTTATGAAAAATCGACTAAGTCCGAGATGCCTTTAAGTAGGGATGCTGTATTAAGATGGGAGATGCAGAAGATCAAGATTCATCTCCATGCAGCATCCCATTCATCTCGCAGCATCCTAACATATGAATTTCTTAGAATTTATGAAAAATCGACTAAGTCCGAGATGCCTTTAAGTAGGGATGCTGTATTAAGATGGGAGATGTAGAAGATCAAGATTCATCTCAATACAGCATCCCATTCATCTCGCAGCATCCTTACATATGAATTTCTAAGAATTTATGAAAAATCGACTAAGTCCGAGATGCCTTTAAGTAGGGATGCTGTATTAAGATGGGAGATGAAGAAGATCAAGATTCATCTCCATGCAGCATCCCATTCATCTCGCAGCATCCTAACATATGAATTTCTTAGAATTTATGAAAAATCGACTTAGTCCGAACTGCCTTTAAGTAGGGATGCTGTATTGAGATGGGAGATGAAGAAGATCAAAATTCATCTCTATGCAGCATCCCATTCATCTCGCAGCATCCTTACATATGAATTTCTTAGAATTTATGAAAAATCGACTAAGTCCGAGATGCCTTTAAGTAGGGTTGCTGTATTAAGATGGGAGATAAAGAAGATCAAGATTCATCTCCATGCAGCATCCCATTCATCTCGCAGCATCCTAACATATGTTTTTCTTAGAATATATGATAAATCGACTAAGTCCGAGATGCCTGCAAGAAGGGATGCTGTATTAAGATGAGAGATGAAGAAGATCAAGATTCATCTCCATGCAGCATCCCATTCATCTCGCAGCATCCTAACATATGTTTTTTTTAGAATTAATGAAAAATCGACTAAGTCCGAGATGCCTTTAAGTAGGGATACTGTATTAAGATGGGAGATGTAGAAGATCAAGATTCATCTCCATGCAGCATCCCATTCATCTCGCAGCATCCTTACATATGAATTTCTAAGAATTTATGAAAAATCGACTAAGTCCGAGATGCCTTTAAGTAGGGATGCTGTATTGAGATGGGAGATGTGGGAGATCAAGATTCATCTCCATGCAGCATCCCATTCATCTCGCAGCATCCTTACATATGAATTTCTTAGAATTTATGGAAAATCGACTAAGTCCGAGATGCCTTTAAGTAGGGATGCTGTATTGAGATGGGAGATGTAGGAGATCAAGGTTCATCTCCATGCAGCATCCCATTCATCTCCAAGCATCCTAACATATGAATTTCTAAGAATTTATGAAAAATCGACTAAGTCCGAGATGCCTTTAAGTAGGGATGCTGTATTGAGATGGGAGATGTAGGAGATCAAGGTTCATCTCCATGCAGCATCCCATTCATCTCGCAGCATCCTAACATATGAATTTCTAAGAATTTATGAAAAATCGACTAAGTCCGAGATGCCTGTAAGTAGGGATGCTGTATCGAGATGGGAGATGTAGGAGATCAAGATTCATCTCCATGCAGCATCCCATTCATCTCGCAGCATCCTAACATATGAATTTCTTAGAATTTATGAAAAATCGACTTAGTCCGAGATGCCTTTAAGTAGGGATGCTGTATTGAGTTGGGAGATGTAGGAGATCAAGGTTCATCTCCATGCAGCATCCCATTCATCTCCCAGCATCCTAACATATGAATTTATAAGAATTTATGAAAAATCGACTAAGGCCGAGATGCCTTTAAGTAGGGATGCTGTATCGAGATGGGAGATGAAGAAGATCAAGATTCATCACCATGCAGCATCCCATTCATCTCGCAGCATCCTTACACATGTTTTTCTAAGAATTTATGAAAAATCGACTAAGTCCGAGATGCCTTTAAGTAGGGATGCTGTTTTAAGATGGGAGATGAAGAAGATCAAGATTCATCTCCATGCAGCATCCCATTCATCTCCCAGCATCCTAACATATGAATTTCTATGAATTTATGAAAAATCGACTAAGTCCGAGATGCCTTTAAGTAGGGATGCTGTATTGAGATGAGAGATGTAGGAGATCAAGATTCATCTCCATGCAGCATCCCATTCATCTCGCAGCATCCTAACATATGAATTTCTATGAATTTATGAAAAATCGACTAAGTCCGAGATGCCTTCAAGTAGGGATGCTGCATGGAGATGAGAGATGTAGGAGATCAAGATTCATCTCCATGCAGCATCCCATTCATCTCGCAGCATCCTAACATATGAATTTCTTAGAATTTATGAAAAATCGACTAAGTCCGAGATGCCTTTAAGTAGGGATGCTCTATTAAGATGGGAGATGAAGAAGATCAAGATACATCTCCATGCAGCATCCCATTCATCTCGCAGCATCCTAACATATGAATTTCTTAGAATTTATGAAAAATCGACTAAGTCCGAGATGCGTTTGAGTAGGGATGCTGTATTAAGATGGGAGATGTAGAAGATCAAGATTCTTCTCCATGCAGCATCCCATTCATCTCGCAGCATCCTAACATATGAATTTCTATGAATTTATGAAAAATCGACTAAGTCCGAGATGCCTTTAAGTAGGGATGCTGTATTGAGATGGGAGATGTGGGAGATCAAGATTCATCTCCATGCAGCATCCCATTCATCTCGCAGCATCCTTACATATGAATTTCTTAGAATTTATGGAAAATCGACTAAGTCCGAGATGCCTTTAAGTAGGGATGCTGTATTGAGATGGGAGATGTAGGAGATCAAGGTTCATCTCCATGCAGCATCCCATTCATCTCCAAGCATCCTAACATATGAATTTCTAAGAATTTATGAAAAATCGACTAAGTCCGAGATGCCTTTAAGTAGGGATGCTGTATTGAGATGGGAGATGTAGGAGATCAAGATTCATCTCCATGCAGCATCCCACTCATCTCGCAGCATCCTAACATATGTTTTTCTAAGAACTTATGAAAAATCGACTAAGTCCAAGATGCATTTAAGTAGGGATGCTGTATTAAGATGGGAGATGAAGAAGATCAAGATTCATCTCCATGCAGCATCCCATTCATCTCGCAGCATCCTAACATATGTTTTTCTTAGAATTTATGAAAAATCGACTAAGACCGAGATGCCTTTAAGTAGGGATGCTGTATTAAGATGGGAGATGAAGAAGATCAAGATTAATCTCCATGCAGCATCCCATTCATCTCGCAGCATCCTAACATATGTTTTTCTGAGAATTTATGAAAAATCGACTAAGTCCGAGATGCCTTTAAGTAGGGATGCTGTATTAAGATGGGAGATGAAGAAGATCAAGATTAATCTCCATGCAGCATCCCATTCATCTCGCATCATCCCAACATATGTTTTTCTTAGAATTTATGAAAAATCGACTAAGTCCGAGATGCCTTTAAGTAGTCATGCTGTATTAAGATGGGAGATGAAGAAGATCAAGATTTATCTCCATGCAGCATCCCATTTATCTCCCAGCATCCTAACATATGTTTTTCTTAGAATTTATGAAAAATCGACTAAGTCCGAGATGCCTTTAAGTAGGTATGCTGTATTAAGATGGGAGATGAAGAAGATCAAGATTCATCTCCATGCAGCATCTGATTCATCTCGCAGCATCCTAACATATGTTTTTCTTAGAATTTATGAAAAATCGACTAAGTCCGAGATGCCTTTAAGTAGGGATGCTGTATTAAGATGGGAGATGAAGAAGATCAAGATTTATCTCCATGCAGCATCCCATTCATCTCCCAGCATCCTAACATATGTTTTTCTTAGAATTTATGAAAAATCGACTAAGTCCGAGATGCCTTTAAGTAGGGATGTTGTATTAAGATGGGAGATGAAGAAGATCAAGATTCATCTCCATGCAGCATCCCATTCATCTCGCAGCATCCTAACATATGAATTTCTAAGAATTTATGAAAAATCGACTAAGTCCGAGATGCCTTTAAGTAGGGATGCTGTATTAAGATGGGAGATGTAGGAGATCAAGATGCATCTCCATGCAGCATCCCATTCATCTCGCAGCATCCTAACATATGAATTTCTATGAATTTATGAAAAATCGACTAAGTCCGAGATGCATTTAAGTAGGAATGCTGTATTAAGATGGGAGATGAAGTAGATCAAGATTCATCTCCATGCAGCATCCCATTCATCTCGCAGCATCCTAACATATGAATTTCTATGAATTTATGAAAAATCGACTAAGTCCGAGATGCCTTTAAGTAGGGATGCTGTATTGAGATGAGAGATGTAGGAGATCAATATTCATCTCCATGCAGCATCCCATTCATCTCGCAGCATCCTAACATATGAATTTCTATGAATTTATGAAAAATCGACTAAGTCCGAGATGCCTTTAAGTAGGGATGCTGTATTGAGATGGGAGATGTAGGAGATCAAGATTCATCTCCATGCAGCATCCCATTCATCTTGCAGCATCCTAACATATGTTTTTCTTAGTTTTTATGAAAAATCGATTAAGTCCGAGATGCCTTTAAGTAGGAATGCTGTATTAAGATGGGAGATGAAGAAGATCAAGATTCATCTCCATGCAGCATCCCATTCATCTCGCAGCATCCTAACATATGTTTTTCTTAGAATTTATGAAAAATCGACTAAGTCCGAGATGCCTTTAAGTAGGAATGCTGTATTAAGATGGGAGATGAAGAAGATCAAGATTCATCTCCATGCAGCATCTTATGCATCTCGCAGCATCTTAACATATGTTTTTCTTAGAATTTATGAAAAATCGACTAAGTCCGAGATACCTTTAAGTAGGGATGCTGTATTAAGATGGGAGATGAAGAAGATCAAGATTCATCTCCATGCAGCATCCAATTCATCTCGCAGCATCCTAACATTTGAATTTCTTAGAATTTATGAAAAATCGACCAAGTCCGAGATGCCTTTAAGTAGGGATGCTGTATTAAGATGGGAGATGAAGACGATCAAGATTCATCTCCATGCAGCATCCCATTCATCTCGCAGCATCCTTACATATGTTTTTCTTAGAATTTATGAAAAATCGACTAAGTCCGAGATGCCTTTAAGTAGGGATGCTGTATTAAGATGGGAGATGAAGAAGATCAAGATTCATCTCCATGCAGCATCCCATTCATCTCGCTGCATCCAAACATATGTTTTTCTAAGAATTTATGGAAAATCGACTAAGTCCGAGATGCCTTTAAGTAGGTATGCTGTATTGATATGGGAGATGTAGAAGATCTAGATTCATCTCCATGCAGCATCCTATTCATCTCGCAGCATCCTAACATATGTTTTTCTTAGAATTTATGAAAAATCGACTAAGTCCGAGATGCATTTAAGTAGGCATGCTGTATTAAGATGGGAGATGAGGAAGATCAAGATTCATCTCCATGCAGCATCTCATTCATCCCCCAGCATCCTAACATATGTTTTTCTATGAATTTATGAAAAATCGACTAAGTCCGAGATGCCTTTAAGTAGGCATGCTGTATTAAGATGGGAGATGAGGAAGATCAAGATTCATCTCCATGCAGCATCTCATTCATCTCCCAGCATCCTAACATATGAATTTCTTAGAATTTATGAAAAATCGACTAAGTCCGAGATGCCTTTAAGTAGGGATGCTGTATTGAGATGAGAGATGTAGGAGATCAAGATTCATCTACATGCAGCATCATATTCATCCCGCAGCATCCTAACATATGAATTTCTTAGAATTTATGAAAAATCGACTAAGTCCGAGATGCCTTTCAGTAGGGATGCTGTATTGAGATGAGAGATGAAGAAGATCAAGATTCATCTCCACGCAGCATCCCATTCATCTCGCAGCATCCTAACATATGAATTTCTATGAATTCATGAAAAATCGACTAAGTCCGAGATGCCTTTAAGTAGGGATGCTGTGTTGAGATGGGAGATGTAGGAGATCAAGATTCATCTCCATGCAGCATCTCATTCATCTCGCAGCATCCTTACATATGAATTTCTATGAATTCATGAAAAATCGACTAAGTCCGAGATGCCTTTAAGTAGGGATGCTGTATTGAGATGGGAGATGTAGGAGATCAAGATTCATCTCCATGCAGCATCTCATTCACCTCCCAGCATCCTAACATATGAATTTCTAAGAATTTATGAAAAATCGACTAAGTCCGAGATGCCTTTAAGTAGGGATGCTGTATTGAGATGGGAGATGTAGGAGATCAAGATTCATCTCCATGCAGCATCCCATTCATCTCGCAGCATCCTAACATATGAATTTCTTAGAATTTATGAAAAATCGACTAAGTCCGATATGCCTTTAAGTAGGGATGCTGTATTGAGATGGGAGATGTAGGAGATCAAGATTCATCTCCATGCAGCATCCCATTCATCTCGCAGCATCCTAACATATGAATTTCTTAGAATTTATGAAAAATCGACTAAGTCCGAGATGCCTTTCAGTAGGGATGCTGTATTGAGATGAGAGATGTAGGAGATCAAGATTCATCTCCATGCAGCATCCCATTCATCTCCCAGCATCCTCGCATATGAATTTCTTAGAATTTATGAAAAATCGACTAAGTCCGAGATGGCTTTAAGTAGGAATGCTGTATTGAGATGGGAGATGTAGGAGATCAAGATTCATCTCCATGCAGCATCCCATTCATCTCGCAGCATCCTTACATATGAATTTCTATGAATTCATGAAAAATCGACTAAGTCCGAGATTCCTTTAAGTAGGGATGCTGTATTGAGATGGGAGATGTAGGAGATCAAGATTCATCTCCATGCAGCATCCCATTCATCTCCCAGCATCCTCACATATGAATTTCTTAGAATTTATGAAAAATCGACTAAGTCCGATATGCCTTTAAGTAGGGATGCTGTATTGAGATGGGAGATGTAGGAGATCAAGATTCATCTCCATGCAGCATCCCATTCATCTCCCAGCATCCTCACATATGAATTTCTTAGAATTTATGAAAAATCGACTAAGTCCGAGATGGCTTTAAGTAGGGATGCTGTTTTGAGATGGGAGATGTAGGAGATCAAGATTCATCTCCATGCAGCATCCCATTCATCTCGCAGCATCCTTACATATGAATTTCTATGAATTCATGAAAAATCGACTAAGTCCGAGATGCCTTTAAGTAGGGATGCTGTATTGAGATGGGAGATGTAGGAGATCAAGATTCATCTCCATGCAGCATCTCATTCACCTCCCAGCATCCTAACATATGAATTTCTAAGAATTTATGAAAAATCCACTAAGTCCGAGATGGCTTTAAGTAGGGATGCTGTATTGAGATGGGAGATGTAGGAGATCAAGATTCATCTCCATGCAGCATCCCATTCATCTCCCAGCATCCTAACATATGAATTTCTTAGAATTTATGAAAAATCGACTAAGTCCGAGATGCCTTTAAGTAGGGATGCTGTATTAAGATGGGAGATGAAGAAGATCAAGATTCATCTCCATGCAGCATCCCATACATCTCGCAGCATCCTAACATATGTTTTTCTTAGAATTTATGAAAAATCGACTAAGTCCGAGATGCATTTAAGTAGGGATGCTGTATTAAGATGGGAGATGAAGAAGATCAAGATTCATCTCCATGCAGCATCCAATTCATCTCGCAGCATCCTAACATATGTTTTTCATAGAATTTATGAAAAATCGACTAAGTCCGAGATGGCTTTAAGTAGGGATGCTGTATTGAGATGAGAGATGTAGGAGATCAAGATTCATCTCCATGCAGCATCCCATTCATCTCGCAGCATCCTAACATATGAATTTCTATGAATTTATGAAAAATCGACTAAGTCCGAGATGCCTTTAAGTAGGGATGCTGTATTGAGATGGGAGATGTAGGAGATCAAGATTCATCTCCATGCAGCATCCCATTCATCTCGCAGCATCCTAACATATGTTTTTCTTAGAATTTATGAAAAATCGACTAAGTCCGAGATGCCCTTAAGTCAGGATGCTGTATTGAGATGGGAGATGAAGAAGATCAAGATTCATCTCCATGCAGCATCCCATTCATCTCCCAGCATCCTAACATATGTTTTTCTTAGAATTTATGAAAAATCGACTAAGTCCGAGATGCATTTAAGTAGGGATGCTGTATTAAGATGGGAGATGAAGTAGATCAAGATTCATCTCCATGCAGCATCCCATTCATCTCGCAGCATCCTAACATATGAATTTCTATGAATTTATGAAAAATCGACTAAGTCCGAGATGGCTTTAAGTAGGGATGCTGTATTGAGATGAGAGATGTAGGAGATCAAGATTCATCTCCATGCAGCATCCCATTCATCTCGCAGCATCCTAACATATGAATTTCTATGAATTTATGAAAAATCGACTAAGTCCGAGATGCCTTTAAGTAGGGATGCTGTATTGAGATGGGAGATGTAGGAGATCAAGATTCATCTCCATGCAGCATCCCATTTATCTCCCAGCATCCTAACATATGAATTTCTTAGAATTTATGAAAAATCGACTAAGTCCGAGATGCTTTTAAGTAGGGATGCTGTATTAAGATGGGAGATGAAGAAGATCAAGATTCCTCTCCATGCAGCATCCCATTCATCTCCCAGCATCCTAACATATGAATTTCTATGAATTTATGAAAAAATCGACTAAGTCCGAGATGCCTTCAAGAAAGGATGCTGTATTGAGATGAGAGATGAAGAAGATCAAGATTCATCTCAATACAGCATCCCATTCATCTCGCAGCATCCTAACATATGTTTTTCTTAGAATTTATGAAAAATCGACTAAGTCCGAGATGCCTTTAAGTAGGGATGCTGTATTAAGATGGGAGATGAAGAAGATCAAGATTCATCTCCATGCAGCATCCCATACATCTCGCAGCATCCTAACATATGTTTTTCTAAGAACTTATGAAAAATCGACTAAGTCCAAGATGCATTTAAGTAGGGATGCTGTATTAAGATGGGAGATGAAGAAGATCAAGATTCATCTCCATGCAGCATCCCATTCATCTCGCAGCATCCTAACATATGTTTTTCTTAGAATTTATGAAAAATCGACTAAGTCCGAGATGCCTTTAAGTAGGGATGCTGTATTAAGATGGGAGATGCAGAAGATCAAGATTCATCTCCATGCAGCATCCCATTCATCTCGCAGCATCCCAACATATGAATTTCTTAGAATTTATGAAAAATCGACTAAGTCCGAGATGCCTTTAAGTAGGGATGCTGTATTAAGATGGGAGATGTAGAAGATCAAGATTCATCTCAATACAGCATCCCATTCATCTCGCAGCATCCTTACATATGAATTTCTAAGAATTTATGAAAAATCGACTAAGTCCGAGATGCCTTTAAGTAGGGATGCTGTATTAAGATGGGAGATGAAGAAGATCAAGATTCATCTCCATGCAGCATCCCATTCATCTCGCAGCATCCTAACATATGAATTTCTTAGAATTTATGAAAAATCGACTTAGTCCGAACTGCCTTTAAGTAGGGATGCTGTATTGAGATGGGAGATGAAGAAGATCAAAATTCATCTCTATGCAGCATCCCATTCATCTCGCAGCATCCTTACATATGAATTTCTTAGAATTTATGAAAAATCGACTAAGTCCGAGATGCCTTTAAGTAGGGTTGCTGTATTAAGATGGGAGATAAAGAAGATCAAGATTCATCTCCATGCAGCATCCCATTCATCTCGCAGCATCCTAACATATGTTTTTCTTAGAATATATGATAAATCGACTAAGTCCGAGATGCCTGCAAGAAGGGATGCTGTATTAAGATGAGAGATGAAGAAGATCAAGATTCATCTCCATGCAGCATCCCATTCATCTCGCAGCATCCTAACATATGTTTTTTTTAGAATTAATGAAAAATCGACTAAGTCCGAGATGCCTTTAAGTAGGGATACTGTATTAAGATGGGAGATGTAGAAGATCAAGATTCATCTCCATGCAGCATCCCATTCATCTCGCAGCATCCTTACATATGAATTTCTAAGAATTTATGAAAAATCGACTAAGTCCGAGATGCCTTTAAGTAGGGATGCTGTATTGAGATGGGAGATGTGGGAGATCAAGATTCATCTCCATGCAGCATCCCATTCATCTCGCAGCATCCTTACATATGAATTTCTTAGAATTTATGGAAAATCGACTAAGTCCGAGATGCCTTTAAGTAGGGATGCTGTATTGAGATGGGAGATGTAGGAGATCAAGGTTCATCTCCATGCAGCATCCCATTCATCTCCAAGCATCCTAACATATGAATTTCTAAGAATTTATGAAAAATCGACTAAGTCCGAGATGCCTTTAAGTAGGGATGCTGTATTGAGATGGGAGATGTAGGAGATCAAGGTTCATCTCCATGCAGCATCCCATTCATCTCGCAGCATCCTAACATATGAATTTCTAAGAATTTATGAAAAATCGACTAAGTCCGAGATGCCTGTAAGTAGGGATGCTGTATCGAGATGGGAGATGTAGGAGATCAAGATTCATCTCCATGCAGCATCCCATTCATCTCGCAGCATCCTAACATATGAATTTCTTAGAATTTATGAAAAATCGACTTAGTCCGAGATGCCTTTAAGTAGGGATGCTGTATTGAGTTGGGAGATGTAGGAGATCAAGGTTCATCTCCATGCAGCATCCCATTCATCTCCCAGCATCCTAACATATGAATTTATAAGAATTTATGAAAAATCGACTAAGGCCGAGATGCCTTTAAGTAGGGATGCTGTATCGAGATGGGAGATGAAGAAGATCAAGATTCATCACCATGCAGCATCCCATTCATCTCGCAGCATCCTTACACATGTTTTTCTAAGAATTTATGAAAAATCGACTAAGTCCGAGATGCCTTTAAGTAGGGATGCTGTTTTAAGATGGGAGATGAAGAAGATCAAGATTCATCTCCATGCAGCATCCCATTCATCTCCCAGCATCCTAACATATGAATTTCTATGAATTTATGAAAAATCGACTAAGTCCGAGATGCCTTTAAGTAGGGATGCTGTATTGAGATGAGAGATGTAGGAGATCAAGATTCATCTCCATGCAGCATCCCATTCATCTCGCAGCATCCTAACATATGAATTTCTATGAATTTATGAAAAATCGACTAAGTCCGAGATGCCTTCAAGTAGGGATGCTGCATGGAGATGAGAGATGTAGGAGATCAAGATTCATCTCCATGCAGCATCCCATTCATCTCGCAGCATCCTAACATATGAATTTCTTAGAATTTATGAAAAATCGACTAAGTCCGAGATGCCTTTAAGTAGGGATGCTCTATTAAGATGGGAGATGAAGAAGATCAAGATACATCTCCATGCAGCATCCCATTCATCTCGCAGCATCCTAACATATGAATTTCTTAGAATTTATGAAAAATCGACTAAGTCCGAGATGCGTTTGAGTAGGGATGCTGTATTAAGATGGGAGATGTAGAAGATCAAGATTCTTCTCCATGCAGCATCCCATTCATCTCGCAGCATCCTAACATATGAATTTCTATGAATTTATGAAAAATCGACTAAGTCCGAGATGCCTTTAAGTAGGGATGCTGTATTGAGATGGGAGATGTGGGAGATCAAGATTCATCTCCATGCAGCATCCCATTCATCTCGCAGCATCCTTACATATGAATTTCTTAGAATTTATGGAAAATCGACTAAGTCCGAGATGCCTTTAAGTAGGGATGCTGTATTGAGATGGGAGATGTAGGAGATCAAGGTTCATCTCCATGCAGCATCCCATTCATCTCCAAGCATCCTAACATATGAATTTCTAAGAATTTATGAAAAATCGACTAAGTCCGAGATGCCTTTAAGTAGGGATGCTGTATTGAGATGGGAGATGTAGGAGATCAAGATTCATCTCCATGCAGCATCCCACTCATCTCGCAGCATCCTAACATATGTTTTTCTAAGAACTTATGAAAAATCGACTAAGTCCAAGATGCATTTAAGTAGGGATGCTGTATTAAGATGGGAGATGAAGAAGATCAAGATTCATCTCCATGCAGCATCCCATTCATCTCGCAGCATCCTAACATATGTTTTTCTTAGAATTTATGAAAAATCGACTAAGACCGAGATGCCTTTAAGTAGGGATGCTGTATTGAGATGGGAGATGTAGGAGATCAAGATTCATCTCCATGCAGCATCCCATTCATCTCCCAGCATCCTAACATATGAATTTCTTAGAATTTATGAAAAATCGACTAAGTCCGAGATGCCTTTAAGTAGGGATGCTGTATTGAGATGGGAGATGTAGGAGATCAAGATTCATCTCCATGCAGCATCCCATTCATCTCGCAGCATCCTAACATATGAATTTCTAAGAATTTATGAAAAATCGACTAAGTCCGAGATACCTTTAAGTAGGGATGCTGAATTGAGATGGGAGATGTAGGAGATCAAGATTCATCTCCATGCAGCATCCCATTCATCTCGCAGCATCCTAACACATGAATTTCTTAGAATTTATGAAAAATCGACTAAGTCCGAGATGCCTTTAAGTAGGGATGCTGTATTGAGATGGGAGATGTAGGAGATCAAGATGCATCTCCATGCAGCATCCCATTCATCTCGCAGCATCCTAACATATGAATTTCTTAGAATTTATGAAAAATCGACTAAGTCCGAGATGCCTTTAAGTAGGGATGCTGTATTGAGATGGGAGATGTAGGAGATCAAGATTCATCTCCATGCAGCATCCCATTCATCTCGCAGCATCCTTACATATGAATTTCTTAGAATTTATGGAAAATCGACTAAGTCCGAGATGCCTTTAAGTAGGGATGCTGTATTGAGATGGGAGATGTAGGAGATCAAGGTTCATCTCCATGCAGCATCCCATTCATCTCCAAGCATCCTAACATATGAATTTCTAAGAATTTATGAAAAATCGACTAAGTCCGAGATGCCTTTAAGTAGGGATGCTGTATTGAGATGGGAGATGTAGGAGATCAAGATTCATCTCCATGCAGCATCCCACTCATCTCGCAGCATCCTAACATATGTTTTTCTAAGAACTTATGAAAAATCGACTAAGTCCAAGATGCATTTAAGTAGGGATGCTGTATTAAGATGGGAGATGAAGAAGATCAAAATTCATCTCTATGCAGCATCCCATTCATCTCGCAGCATCCCAACATATGAATTTCTAAGAATTTATGAAAAATTGACTAAGTCCGAGATGCCTTTAAGTAGGGATGCTGTATTGAGATGGGAGATGTAGGAGATCAAGATTCATCTCCATGCAGCATCCCATTCATCTCCCAGCATCCTAACATATGAATTTCTTAGAATTTATGAAAAATCGACTAAGTCCGAGATGGCTTTAAGTAATGATGCTGTATTGAGATGGGAGATGTAGGAGATCAAGATTCATCTCCATGCAGCATCCCATTCATCTCGCAGCATCCTAACATATGAATTTCTAAGAATTTATGAAAAATCGACTAAGTCCGAGATACCTTTAAGTAGGGATGCTGAATTGAGATGGGAGATGTAGGAGATCAAGATTCATCTCCATGCAGCATCCCATTCATCTCGCAGCATCCTAACACATGAATTTCTTAGAATTTATGAAAAATCGACTAAGTCCGAGATGCCTTTAAGTAGGGATGCTGTATTGAGATGGGAGATGTAGGAGATCAAGATTCATCTCCATGCAGCATCCCATTCATATCGCAGCATCCTAACATATGTTTTTCTAAGAACTTATGAAAAATCGACTAAGTCCAAGATGCATTTAAGTAGGGATGCTGTATTAAGATGGGAGATGAAGAAGATCAAGATTCATCTCCATGCAGCATCCCATTCATCTCGCAGCATCCTAACATATGTTTTTCTAAGAACTTATGAAAAATCGACTAAGTCCAAGATGCATTTAAGTAGGGATGCTGTATTAAGATGGGAGATGAAGAAGATCAAGATTCATCTCCATGCAGCATCCCATTCATCTCGCAGCATCCTAACATATCTTTTTCTTAGAATTTATGAAAAATCGACTAAGTCCAAGATGCATTTAAGTAGGGATGCTGTATTAAGATGGGAGATGAAGAAGATCAAGATTCATCTCCATGCAGCATCCCATTCATCTCGCAGCATCCTAACATATGTTTTTCTTAGAATTTATGAAAAATCGACTAAGTCCGAGATGCTTTTAAGTAGGGATGCTGTATTGAGATGGGAGATGTAGGAGATCAAGATTCATCTCCATGCAGCATCCCATTCATATCCCAGCATCCTAACATATGTTTTTCTTAGAATATATGATAAATCGACTAAGTCCGAGATGCCTGCAAGAAGGGATGCTGTATTAAGATGAGAGATGAAGAAGATCAAGATTCATCTCCATGCAGCATCCCATTCATCTCGCAGCATCCTAACATATGAATTTCTTAGAACTTATGCAAAATCGACTAAGTCCGAGATACCTTTAAGTAGGGATGCTGTATTGAGATGGGAGATGTAGGAGATCAAGATTCATCTCCATGCAGCATCCCATTCATCTATCAGCATCCTAACATAGTAATTTCTTAGAATTTATGGAAAATCGACTAAGTCCGAGATGCCTTTAAGTAGGGATGCTGTATTGAGATGGGAGATGTAGAAGATCAAGATTCATCTCCATGCAGCATCCCATTCATATCGCAGCATCCTAACATATGAATTTCTAAGAATTTATGAAAAATCGACTAAGTCCGAGATGCCTTTAAGTAGGGATGCTGTATTAAGATGGGAGATGAAGAAGATCAAGATTCATCTCCATGCAGCATCCCATTCATCTCGCAGCATCCTAACATATGAATTTCTTAGAATTTATGAAAAATCGACTTAGTCCGAACTGCCTTTAAGTAGGGATGCTGTATTGAGATGGGAGATGAAGAAGATCAAGATTCATCTCCATGCAGCATCCCATTCATCTCCCAGCATCCTAACATATGAATTTCTTAGAATTTATGGAAAATCGACTAAGTCCGAGATGCCTTTAAGCAGGGATGCTGTATTAAGACCGGAGATGTAAAAGATCAAGATTCATCTTCATGCAGCATCCCATTCATCTTGCAGCATCCTAACATATGTTTTTCTTAGAATTTATGAAAAATCGACTAAGTCCGAGATTCCCTTAAGTAGGGATGCTGTATTAAGATGGGAGATGAAGAAGATCAAGATCCATCTCCATGCAGCATCCCATTCATCTCCCAGCATCCTAACATATGTTTTTCTTAGAATTTATGAAAAATTGACTAAGTCCGAGATGCCTTTAAGTAGGGATGCTGTATTGAGATGGGAGATGTAGGAGATCAAGATTCATCTCCATGCAGCATCCCATTCATCTCCCAGCATCCTAACATATGTTTTTCTTAGAATTTATGAAAAATCGACTAAGTCCGAGATGGCTTTAAGTAGGGATGCTGTATTGAGATGGGAGATGTAGGAGATCAAGATTCATCTCCATGCAGCATCCCATTCATCTATCAGCATCCTAACATAGTAATTTCTTAGAATTTATGGAAAATCGACTAAGTCCGAGATGCCTTTAAGTAGGGATGCTGTATTGAGATGGGAGATGTAGGAGATCAAGGTTCATCTCCATGCAGCATCCCATTCATCTCCAAGCATCCTAACATATGAATTTCTAAGAATTTATGAAAAATCGACTAAGTCCGAGATGCCTTTAAGTAGGGATGCTGTATTGAGATGGGAGATGTAGGAGATCAAGATTCATCTCCATGCAGCATCCCACTCATCTCGCAGCATCCTAACATATGTTTTTCTAAGAACTTATGAAAAATCGACTAAGTCCAAGATGCATTTAAGTAGGGATGCTGTATTAAGATGGGAGATGAAGAAGATCAAGATTCATCTCCATGCAGCATCCCATTCATCTCGCAGCATCCTAACATATGTTTTTCTTAGAATTTATGAAAAATCGACTAAGTCCGAGATGCCTTTAAGTAGGGATGCTGTATTAAGATGGGAGATGCAGAAGATCAAGATTCATCTCCATGCAGCATCCCATTCATCTCGCAGCATCCTAACATATGAATTTCTTAGAATTTATGAAAAATCGACTAAGTCCGAGATGCCTTTAAGTAGGGATGCTGTATTAAGATGGGAGATGTAGAAGATCAAGATTCATCTCAATGCAGCATCCCATTCATCTCGCAGCATCCTTACATATGAATTTCTAAGAATTTATGAAAAATCGACTAAGTCCGAGATGCCTTTAAGTAGGGATGCTGTATTAAGATGGGAGATGAAGAAGATCAAGATTCATCTCCATGCAGCATCCCATTCATCTCGCAGCATCCTAACATATGAATTTCTTAGAATTTATGAAAAATCGACTTAGTCCGAACTGCCTTTAAGTAGGGATGCTGTATTGAGATGGGAGATGAAGAAGATCAAAATTCATCTCTATGCAGCATCCCATTCATCTCGCAGCATCCTTACATATGAATTTCTTAGAATTTATTAAAAATCGACTAAGTCCGAGATGCCTTTAAGTAGGGTTGCTGTATTAAGATGGGAGATAAAGAAGATCAAGATTCATCTCCATGCAGCATCCCATTCATCTCGCAGCATCCTAACATATGTTTTTCTTAGAATATATGATAAATCGACTAAGTCCGAGATGCCTGCAAGAAGGGATGCTGTATTAAGATGAGAGATGAAGAAGATCAAGATTCATCTCCATGCAGCATCCCATTCATCTCGCAGCATCCTAACATATGTTTTTTTTAGAATTAATGAAAAATCGACTAAGTCCGAGATGCCTTTAAGTAGGGATACTGTATTAAGATGGGAGATGTAGAAGATCAAGATTCATCTCCATGCAGCATCCCATTCATCTCGCAGCATCCTTACATATGAATTTCTAAGAATTTATGAAAAATCGACTAAGTCCGAGATGCCTTTAAGTAGGGATGCTGTATTAAGATGGGAGATGAAGAAGATCAAGATTCATCTCCATGCAGCATCCCATTCATCTCGCAGCATCCTAACATATGAATTTCTTAGAATTTATGAAAAATCGACTTAGTCCGAACTGCCTTTAAGTAGGGATGCTGTATTGAGATGGGAGATGAAGAAGATCAAGATTCATCTCCATGCAGCATCCCATTCATCTCGCAGCATCCTAACATATGAATTTCTTAGAATTTATGAAAAATCGACTAAGTCCGAGATACCTTTAAGTAGGGATGCTGTATTGAGATGGGAGATGTAGGAGATCAAGATTCATCTCCATGCAGCATCCCATTCATCTATCAGCATCCTAACAAAGTAATTTCTTAGAATTTATGGAAAATCGACTAAGTCCGAGATGCCTTTAAGTAGGGATGCTGTATTGAGATGGGAGATGTAGGAGATCAAGATTCATCTCCATGCAGCATCCCATTCATCTTGCAGCATCCTAACATATGAATTTATTAGAATTTATGAAAAATCGACTAAGTCCGAGATGCCTTTAAGTAGGGATGCTGTATTGAGATGGGAGATGTAGGAGATCAAGGTTTATCTCCATGCAGCATCCCATTCATCTCCTAGCATCCTAACATTTGAATTTCTAAGAATTTATGAAAAATCGACTAAGTCCGAGATGCCTTTAAGTAGGGATGCTGTATCGAGATGGGAGATGTAGGAGATCAAGATTCATCTCCATGCAGCATCCCATTCATCTCGCAGCATCCTAACATATGAATTTCTTAGAATTTATGAAAAATCGACTAAGTCCGAGATGCCTTTAAGTAGGGATGCTGTATTGAGTTGGGAGATGTAGGAGATCAAGGTTCATCTCCATGCAGCATCCCATTCATCTCCCAGCATCCTAACATATGAATTTATAAGAATTTATGAAAAATCGACTAAGGCCGAGATGCCTTTAAGTAGGGATGCTGTATCGAGATGGGAGATGTAGGAGATCAAGATTCATCTCCATGCAGCATCCCATTCATCTCCCAGCATCCTAACATATGAATTTCTAAGAATTTATGAAAAATCGACTAAGTCCGAGATGCCGTTAAGTAGGGATGCTGTATTAAGATGGGAGATGAAGAAGATCAAGATTCATCTCCATGCAGCATCCCAATCATCTCGCAGCATCCTAACATATGAATTTCTAAGAATTTATGAAAAATCGACTAAGTCCGAGTTGCCTTTAAGTAGGGATGCTGTATTGAGATGGGAGATGTAGGAGATCAAGGTTCATCTCCATGCAGCATCCCATTCATCTCGCAGCATCCTAACATATGAATTTCTTAGAATTTATGAAAAATCGACTTAGTCCGAGATGCCTTTTAGTAGGGATGCTGTATTAAGATGGGAGATGTAGAAGATCAAGATTCATCTCCATGCAGCATCCCATTCATCTCGCAGCATCCTTACATATGAATTTCTAAGAATTTATGAAAAATCGACTAAGTCCGAGATGCCTTTAAGTAGGGATGCTGTATTAAGATGGGAGATGAAGAAGATCAAGATTCATCTCCATGCAGCATCCCATTCATCTCGCAGCATCCTAACATATGAATTTCTTAGAATTTATGAAAAATCGACTTAGTCCGAACTGCCTTTAAGTAGGGATGCTGTATTGAGATGGAAGATGAAGAAGATCAAGATTCATCTCCATGCAGCATCCCATTCATCTCGCAGCATCCTAACATATGAATTTCTTAGAATTTATGAAAAATGGACTAAGTCCGAGATGCCTTTAAGTAGGTATGCTGTATTAAGATGAGAGATGAAGAAGATCAAAATTCATCTCTATGCAGCATCCCATTCATCTCGCAGCATCCTAACATATGAATTTCTTAGAATTTATGAAAAATCGACTAAGTCCGAGATGCCCTTAAGTAGGGATGCTGTATTGAGTTGGGAGATGTAGGAGATCAAGGTTCATCTCCATGCAGCATCCCATTCATCTCCCAGCATCCTAACATATGAATTTATAAGAATTTATGAAAAATCGACTAAGTCCGAGATGCCTTTAAGTAGGGATGCTGTATTGAGATGGGAGATGTAGGAGATCAAGGTTCATCTCCATGCAGCATCCCATTCATCTCGCAGCATCCTAACATATGAATTTCTAAGAATTTATGAAAAATCGACTAAGTCCGAGATGCCTGTAAGTAGGGATGCTGTATCGAGATGGGAGATGAAAAAAAGATCAAGATTCATCTCCATGCAGCATCCCATTCATCTCGCAGCATCCTAACATATAATTTTCTTAGAATTTATGAAAAATCGACTAAGTCCGAAATGCCTTTAAGTAGGGATGCTGTATTGAGTTGGGAGATGTAGGAGATCAAGATTCATCTCCATGCAGCATCCCATTCATCTCCCAGCATCCTAACATATGTTTTTCTTAGAATTTATGAAAAATCGACTAAGTCTGAGATGCCTTTAAGTAGGGATGCTGTATTAAGATGGGAGATGAAGAAGATCAAGATTCATCTCCATGCAGCATCCCATTCATCTCGCAGCATCCTAACATATAATTTTCTTAGAATTTATGAAAAATCGACTAAGTCCGAGATGCCTTTAAGCAGGGATGCTGTATTAAGATGGGAGATGTAGAAGATCAAGATTCATCTCCATGCAGCATTCGATTCATCTCGCAGCATCCTAACATATATTTTTCTTAGAATTTATGAAAAATCGACTAAGTCCGAGATTCCCTTAAGTAGGGATGCTGTATTAAGATGGGAGATGAAGAAGATCAAGATCCATCTCCATGCAGCATCCCATTCATCTCCCAGCATCCTAACATATGTTTTTCTTAGAATTTATGAAAAATCGACTCAGTCCGAGATGCCTTTAAGTAGGGATGCTGTATTGAGATGGGAGATGTAGGAGATCAAGATTCATCTCCATGCAGCATCCCATTCATCTCCCAGCATCCTAACATATGTTTTTCTTAGAATTTATGAAAAATCGACTAAGTCCGAGATGGCTTTAAGTAGGGATGCTGTATTGAGATGGGAGATGTAGGAGATCAAGATTCATCTCCATGCAGCATCCCATTCATCTATCAGCATCCTAACATAGTAATTTCTTAGAATTTATGGAAAATCGACTAAGTCCGAGATGCCTTTAAGTAGGGATGCTGTATTGAGATGGGAGATGTAGGAGATCAAGGTTCATCTCCATGCAGCATCCCATTCATCTCCAAGCATCCTAACATATGAATTTCTAAGAATTTATGAAAAATCGACTAAGTCCGAGATGCCTTTAAGTAGGGATGCTGTATTGAGATGGGAGATGTAGGAGATCAAGATTCATCTCCATGCAGCATCCCACTCATCTCGCAGCATCCTAACATATGTTTTTCTAAGAACTTATGAAAAATCGACTAAGTCCAAGATGCATTTAAGTAGGGATGCTGTATTAAGATGGGAGATGAAGAAGATCAAGATTCATCTCCATGCAGCATCCCATTCATCTCGCAGCATCCTAACATATGTTTTTCTTAGAATTTATGAAAAATCGACTAAGTCCGAGATGCCTTTAAGTAGGGATGCTGTATTAAGATGGGAGATGCAGAAGATCAAGATTCATCTCCATGCAGCATCCCATTCATCTCGCAGCATCCTAACATATGAATTTCTTAGAATTTATGAAAAATCGACTAAGTCCGAGATGCCTTTAAGTAGGGATGCTGTATTAAGATGGGAGATGTAGAAGATCAAGATTCATCTCAATACAGCATCCCATTCATCTCGCAGCATCCTTACATATGAATTTCTAAGAATTTATGAAAAATCGACTAAGTCCGAGATGCCTTTAAGTAGGGATGCTGTATTAAGATGGGAGATGAAGAAGATCAAGATTCATCTCCATGCAGCATCCCATTCATCTCGCAGCATCCTAACATATGAATTTCTTAGAATTTATGAAAAATCGACTTAGTCCGAACTGCCTTTAAGTAGGGATGCTGTATTGAGATGGGAGATGAAGAAGATCAAAATTCATCTCTATGCAGCATCCCATTCATCTCGCAGCATCCTTACATATGAATTTCTTAGAATTTATGAAAAATCGACTAAGTCCGAGATGCCTTTAAGTAGGGTTGCTGTATTAAGATGGGAGATAAAGAAGATCAAGATTCATCTCCATGCAGCATCCCATTCATCTCGCAGCATCCTAACATATGTTTTTCTTAGAATATATGATAAATCGACTAAGTCCGAGATGCCTGCAAGAAGGGATGCTGTATTAAGATGAGAGATGAAGAAGATCAAGATTCATCTCCATGCAGCATCCCATTCATCTCGCAGCATCCTAACATATGTTTTTTTTAGAATTAATGAAAAATCGACTAAGTCCGAGATGCCTTTAAGTAGGGATACTGTATTAAGATGGGAGATGTAGAAGATCAAGATTCATCTCCATGCAGCATCCCATTCATCTCGCAGCATCCTTACATATGAATTTCTAAGAATTTATGAAAAATCGACTAAGTCCGAGATGCCTTTAAGTAGGGATGCTGTATTAAGATGGGAGATGAAGAAGATCAAGATTCATCTCCATGCAGCATCCCATTCATCTCGCAGCATCCTAACATATGAATTTCTTAGAATTTATGAAAAATCGACTTAGTCCGAACTGCCTTTAAGTAGGGATGCTGTATTGAGATGGGAGATGAAGAAGATCAAGATTCATCTCCATGCAGCATCCCATTCATCTCGCAGCATCCTAACATATGAATTTCTTAGAATTTATGAAAAATCGACTAAGTCCGAGATACCTTTAAGTAGGGATGCTGTATTGAGATGGGAGATGTAGGAGATCAAGATTCATCTCCATGCAGCATCCCATTCATCTATCAGCATCCTAACAAAGTAATTTCTTAGAATTTATGGAAAATCGACTAAGTCCGAGATGCCTTTAAGTAGCGATGCTGTATTGAGATGGGAGATGTAGGAGATCAAGATTCATCTCCATGCAGCATCCCATTCATCTTGCAGCATCCTAACATATGAATTTATTAGAATTTATGAAAAATCGACTAAGTCCGAGATGCCTTTAAGTAGGGATGCTGTATTGAGATGGGAGATGTAGGAGATCAAGGTTTATCTCCATGCAGCATCCCATTCATCTCCTAGCATCCTAACATTTGAATTTCTAAGAATTTATGAAAAATCGACTAAGTCCGAGATGCCTTTAAGTAGGGATGCTGTATCGAGATGGGAGATGTAGGAGATCAAGATTCATCTCCATGCAGCATCCCATTCATCTCGCAGCATCCTAACATATGAATTTCTTAGAATTTATGAAAAATCGACTAAGTCCGAGATGCCTTTAAGTAGGGATGCTGTATTGAGTTGGGAGATGTAGGAGATCAAGGTTCATCTCCATGCAGCATCCCATTCATCTCCCAGCATCCTAACATATGAATTTATAAGAATTTATGAAAAATCGACTAAGGCCGAGATGCCTTTAAGTAGGGATGCTGTATCGAGATGGGAGATGTAGGAGATCAAGATTCATCTCCATGCAGCATCCCATTCATCTCCCAGCATCCTAACATATGAATTTCTAAGAATTTATGAAAAATCGACTAAGTCCGAGATGCCGTTAAGTAGGGATGCTGTATTAAGATGGGAGATGAAGAAGATCAAGATTCATCTCCATGCAGCATCCCAATCATCTCGCAGCATCCTAACATATGAATTTCTAAGAATTTATGAAAAATCGACTAAGTCCGAGTTGCCTTTAAGTAGGGATGCTGTATTGAGATGGGAGATGTAGGAGATCAAGGTTCATCTCCATGCAGCATCCCATTCATCTCGCAGCATCCTAACATATGAATTTCTTAGAATTTATGAAAAATCGACTTAGTCCGAGATGCCTTTTAGTAGGGATGCTGTATTAAGATGGGAGATGTAGAAGATCAAGATTCATCTCCATGCAGCATCCCATTCATCTCGCAGCATCCTTACATATGAATTTCTAAGAATTTATGAAAAATCGACTAAGTCCGAGATGCCTTTAAGTAGGGATGCTGTATTAAGATGGGAGATGAAGAAGATCAAGATTCATCTCCATGCAGCATCCCATTCATCTCGCAGCATCCTAACATATGAATTTCTTAGAATTTATGAAAAATCGACTTAGTCCGAACTGCCTTTAAGTAGGGATGCTGTATTGAGATGGAAGATGAAGAAGATCAAGATTCATCTCCATGCAGCATCCCATTCATCTCGCAGCATCCTAACATATGAATTTCTTAGAATTTATGAAAAATCGACTAAGTCCGAGATGCCTTTAAGTAGGGATGCTGTATTAAGATGAGAGATGAAGAAGATCAAAATTCATCTCTATGCAGCATCCCATTCATCTCGCAGCATCCTAACATATGAATTTCTTAGAATTTATGAAAAATCGACTAAGTCCGAGATGCCCTTAAGTAGGGATGCTGTATTGAGTTGGGAGATGTAGGAGATCAAGGTTCATCTCCATGCAGCATCCCATTCATCTCCCAGCATCCTAACATATGAATTTATAAGAATTTATGAAAAATCGACTAAGTCCGAGATGCCTTTAAGTAGGGATGCTGTATTGAGATGGGAGATGTAGGAGATCAAGGTTCATCTCCATGCAGCATCCCATTCATCTCGCAGCATCCTAACATATGAATTTCTAAGAATTTATGAAAAATCGACTAAGTCCGAGATGCCTGTAAGTAGGGATGCTGTATCGAGATGGGAGATGTAGGAGATCAAGATTCATCTCCATGCAGCATCCCATTCATCTCGCAGCATCCTAACATATGAATTTCTTAGAATTTATGAAAAATCGACTAAGTCCGAGATGCCTTTAAGTAGGGATGCTGTATTGAGTTGGGAGATGTAGGAGATCAAGGTTCATCTCCATGCAGCATCCCATTCATCTCCCAGCATCCTAACATATGAATTTATAAGAATTTATGAAAAATCGACTAAGGCCGAGATGCCTTCAAGTAGGGATGCTGTATTGAGATGAGAGATGTAGGAGATCAAGATTCATCTCCATGCAGCATCCCATTCATCTCGCAGCATCCTAACATATGAATTTCTTAGAATTTATGAAAAATCGACTAAGTCCGAGATGCCTTTAAGTAGGGATGCTCTATTAAGATGGGAGATGAAGAAGATCAAGATACATCTCCATGCAGCATCCCATTCATCTCGCAGCATCCTAACATATGAATTTCTTAGAATTTATGAAAAATCGACTAAGTCCGAGATGCGTTTGAGTAGGGATGCTGTATTAAGATGGGAGATGTAGAAGATCAAGATTCTTCTCCATGCAGCATCCCATTCATCTCGCAGCATCCTAACATATGAATTTCTATGAATTTATGAAAAATCGACTAAGTCCGAGATGCCTTTAAGTAGGGATGCTGAATTGAGATGGGAGATGTGGGAGATCAAGATTCATCTCCATGCAGCATCCCATTCATCTCGCAGCATCCTAACATATGAATTTCTTAGAATTTATGGAAAATCGACTAAGTCCGAGATGCCTTTAAGTAGGGATGCTGTATTGAGATGGGAGATGTAGGAGATCAAGGTTCATCTCCATGCAGCATCCCATTCATCTCCAAGCATCCTAACATATGAATTTCTAAGAATTTATGAAAAATCGACTAAGTCCGAGATGCCTTTAAGTAGGGATGCTGTATTGAGATGGGAGATGTAGGAGATCAAGATTCATCTCCATGCAGCATCCCACTCATCTCGCAGCATCCTAACATATGTTTTTCTAAGAACTTATGAAAAATCGACTAAGTCCAAGATGCATTTAAGTAGGGATGCTGTATTAAGATGGGAGATGAAGAAGATCAAGATTCATCTCCATGCAGCATCCCATTCATCTCGCAGCATCCTAACATATGTTTTTCTTAGAATTTATGAAAAATCGACTAAGACCGAGATGCCTTTAAGTAGGGATGCTGTATTGAGATGGGAGATGTAGGAGATCAAGGTTCATCTCCATGCAGCATCCCATTCATCTCCCAGCATCCTAACATATGAATTTATAAGAATTTATGAAAAATCGACTAAGGCCGAGATGCCTTTAAGTAGGGATGCTGTATCGAGATGGGAGATGTAGGAGATCAAGATTCATCTCCATGCAGCATCCCATTCATCTCCCAGCATCCTAACATATGAATATCTTAGAATTTATGAAAAATCGACTAAGTCCGAGATGGCTTTAAGTAATGATGCTGTATTGAGATGGGAGATGTAGGAGATCAAGATTCATCTCCATGCAGCATCCCATTCATCTCGCAGCATCCTAACATATGAATTTCTAAGAATTTATGAAAAATTGACTAAGTCCGAGATGCCTTTAAGTAGGGATGCTGTATTGAGATGGGAGATGTAGGAGATCAAGATTCATCTCCATGCAGCATCCCATTCATCTCCCAGCATCCTAACATATGAATTTCTTAGAATTTATGAAAAATCGACTAAGTCCGAGATGGCTTTAAGTAATGATGCTGTATTGAGATGGGAGATGTAGGAGATCAAGATTCATCTCCATGCAGCATCCCATTCATCTCGCAGCATCCTAACATATGAATTTCTAAGAATTTATGAAAAATCGACTAAGTCCGAGATACCTTTAAGTAGGGATGCTGAATTGAGATGGGAGATGTAGGAGATCAAGATTCATCTCCATGCAGCATCCCATTCATCTCGCAGCATCCTAACACATGAATTTCTTAGAATTTATGAAAAATCGACTAAGTCCGAGATGCCTTTAAGTAGGGATGCTGTATTGAGATGGGAGATGTAGGAGATCAAGATTCATCTCCATGCAGCATCCCATTCATCTCGCAGCATCCTAACATATGAATTTCTTAGAATTTATGAAAAATCGACTAAGTCCGAGATGCCTTTAAGTAGGGATGCTGTATTGAGATGGGAGATGTAGGAGATCAAGGTTCATCTCCATGCAGCATCCCATTCATCTCGCAGCATCCGAACATATGAATTTCTAAGAATTTATGAAAAATCGACTAAGTCCGAGATGCCTTTAAGTAGGGAAGCTGTATTGAGATGGGAGATGTAGGAGATCAAGGTTCATCTCCATGCAGCATCCCATTCATCTCGCAGCATCCGAACATATGAATTTCTAAGAATTTATGAAAAATCGACTAAGTCCGAGATGCCTTTAAGTAGGGATGCTGTATTGAGATGGGAGATGTAGGAGATCAAGATTCATCTCCATGCAGCATCCCATTCATATCGCAGCATCCTAACATATGTTTTTCTAAGAACTTATGAAAAATCGACTAAGTCCAAGATGCATTTAAGTAGGGATGCTGTATTAAGATGGGAGATGAAGAAGATCAAGATTCATCTCCATGCAGCATCCCATTCATCTCGCAGCATCCTAACATATGTTTTTCTAAGAACTTATGAAAAATCGACTAAGTCCAAGATGCATTTAAGTAGGGATGCTGTATTAAGATGGGAGATGAAGAAGATCAAGATTCATCTCCATGCAGCATCCCATTCATCTCGCAGCATCCTAACATATGTTTTTCTAAGAACTTATGAAAAATCGACTAAGTCCAAGATGCATTTAAGTAGGGATGCTGTATTAAGATGGGAGATGAAGAAGATCAAGATTCATCTCCATGCAGCATCCCATTCATCTTGCAGCATCCTAACATATGTTTTTCTTAGAATTTATGAAAAATCGACTAAGTCCGAGATTCCCTTAAGTAGGGATGCTGTATTAAGATGGGAGATGAAGAAGATCAAGATCCATCTCCATGCAGCATCCCATTCATCTCCCAGCATCCTAACATATGTTTTTCTTAGAATTTATGAAAAATTGACTAAGTCCGAGATGCCTTTAAGTAGGGATGCTGTATTGAGATGGGAGATGTAGGAGATCAAGATTCATCTCCATGCAGCATCCCATTCATCTCCCAGCATCCTAACATATGTTTTTCTTAGAATTTATGAAAAATCGACTAAGTCCGAGATGGCTTTAAGTAGGGATGCTGTATTGAGATGGGAGATGTAGGAGATCAAGATTCATCTCCATGCAGCATCCCATTCATCTATCAGCATCCTAACATAGTAATTTCTTAGAATTTATGGAAAATCGACTAAGTCCGAGATGCCTTTAAGTAGGGATGCTGTATTGAGATGGGAGATGTAGGAGATCAAGGTTCATCTCCATGCAGCATCCCATTCATCTCCAAGCATCCTAACATATGAATTTCTAAGAATTTATGAAAAATCGACTAAGTCCGAGATGCCTTTAAGTAGGGATGCTGTATTGAGATGGGAGATGTAGGAGATCAAGATTCATCTCCATGCAGCATCCCACTCATCTCGCAGCATCCTAACATATGTTTTTCTAAGAACTTATGAAAAATCGACTAAGTCCAAGATGCATTTAAGTAGGGATGCTGTATTAAGATGGGAGATGAAGAAGATCAAGATTCATCTCCATGCAGCATCCCATTCATCTCGCAGCATCCTAACATATGTTTTTCTTAGAATTTATGAAAAATCGACTAAGTCCGAGATGCCTTTAAGTAGGGATGCTGTATTAAGATGGGAGATGCAGAAGATCAAGATTCATCTCCATGCAGCATCCCATTCATCTCGCAGCATCCTAACATATGAATTTCTTAGAATTTATGAAAAATCGACTAAGTCCGAGATGCCTTTAAGTAGGGATGCTGTATTAAGATGGGAGATGTAGAAGATCAAGATTCATCTCAATACAGCATCCCATTCATCTCGCAGCATCCTTACATATGAATTTCTAAGAATTTATGAAAAATCGACTAAGTCCGAGATGCCTTTAAGTAGGGATGCTGTATTAAGATGGGAGATGAAGAAGATCAAGATTCATCTCCATGCAGCATCCCATTCATCTCGCAGCATCCTAACATATGAATTTCTTAGAATTTATGAAAAATCGACTTAGTCCGAACTGCCTTTAAGTAGGGATGCTGTATTGAGATGGGAGATGAAGAAGATCAAAATTCATCTCTATGCAGCATCCCATTCATCTCGCAGCATCCTTACATATGAATTTCTTAGAATTTATGAAAAATCGACTAAGTCCGAGATGCCTTTAAGTAGGGTTGCTGTATTAAGATGGGAGATAAAGAAGATCAAGATTCATCTCCATGCAGCATCCCATTCATCTCGCAGCATCCTAACATATGTTTTTCTTAGAATATATGATAAATCGACTAAGTCCGAGATGCCTGCAAGAAGGGATGCTGTATTAAGATGAGAGATGAAGAAGATCAAGATTCATCTCCATGCAGCATCCCATTCATCTCGCAGCATCCTAACATATGTTTTTTTTAGAATTAATGAAAAATCGACTAAGTCCGAGATGCCTTTAAGTAGGGATACTGTATTAAGATGGGAGATGTAGAAGATCAAGATTCATCTCCATGCAGCATCCCATTCATCTCGCAGCATCCTTACATATGAATTTCTAAGAATTTATGAAAAATCGACTAAGTCCGAGATGCCTTTAAGTAGGGATGCTGTATTAAGATGGGAGATGAAGAAGATCAAGATTCATCTCCATGCAGCATCCCATTCATCTCGCAGCATCCTAACATATGAATTTCTTAGAATTTATGAAAAATCGACTTAGTCCGAACTGCCTTTAAGTAGGGATGCTGTATTGAGATGGGAGATGAAGAAGATCAAGATTCATCTCCATGCAGCATCCCATTCATCTCGCAGCATCCTAACATATGAATTTCTTAGAATTTATGAAAAATCGACTAAGTCCGAGATACCTTTAAGTAGGGATGCTGTATTGAGATGGGAGATGTAGGAGATCAAGATTCATCTCCATGCAGCATCCCATTCATCTATCAGCATCCTAACAAAGTAATTTCTTAGAATTTATGGAAAATCGACTAAGTCCGAGATGCCTTTAAGTAGGGATGCTGTATTGAGATGGGAGATGTAGGAGATCAAGATTCATCTCCATGCAGCATCCCATTCATCTTGCAGCATCCTAACATATGAATTTATTAGAATTTATGAAAAATCGACTAAGTCCGAGATGCCTTTAAGTAGGGATGCTGTATTGAGATGGGAGATGTAGGAGATCAAGGTTTATCTCCATGCAGCATCCCATTCATCTCCTAGCATCCTAACATTTGAATTTCTAAGAATTTATGAAAAATCGACTAAGTCCGAGATGCCTTTAAGTAGGGATGCTGTATCGAGATGGGAGATGTAGGAGATCAAGATTCATCTCCATGCAGCATCCCATTCATCTCGCAGCATCCTAACATATGAATTTCTTAGAATTTATGAAAAATCGACTAAGTCCGAGATGCCTTTAAGTAGGGATGCTGTATTGAGTTGGGAGATGTAGGAGATCAAGGTTCATCTCCATGCAGCATCCCATTCATCTCCCAGCATCCTAACATATGAATTTATAAGAATTTATGAAAAATCGACTAAGGCCGAGATGCCTTTAAGTAGGGATGCTGTATCGAGATGGGAGATGTAGGAGATCAAGATTCATCTCCATGCAGCATCCCATTCATCTCCCAGCATCCTAACATATGAATTTCTAAGAATTTATGAAAAATCGACTAAGTCCGAGATGCCGTTAAGTAGGGATGCTGTATTAAGATGGGAGATGAAGAAGATCAAGATTCATCTCCATGCAGCATCCCAATCATCTCGCAGCATCCTAACATATGAATTTCTAAGAATTTATGAAAAATCGACTAAGTCCGAGTTGCCTTTAAGTAGGGATGCTGTATTGAGATGGGAGATGTAGGAGATCAAGGTTCATCTCCATGCAGCATCCCATTCATCTCGCAGCATCCTAACATATGAATTTCTTAGAATTTATGAAAAATCGACTTAGTCCGAGATGCCTTTTAGTAGGGATGCTGTATTAAGATGGGAGATGTAGAAGATCAAGATTCATCTCCATGCAGCATCCCATTCATCTCGCAGCATCCTTACATATGAATTTCTAAGAATTTATGAAAAATCGACTAAGTCCGAGATGCCTTTAAGTAGGGATGCTGTATTAAGATGGGAGATGAAGAAGATCAAGATTCATCTCCATGCAGCATCCCATTCATCTCGCAGCATCCTAACATATGAATTTCTTAGAATTTATGAAAAATCGACTTAGTCCGAACTGCCTTTAAGTAGGGATGCTGTATTGAGATGGAAGATGAAGAAGATCAAGATTCATCTCCATGCAGCATCCCATTCATCTCGCAGCATCCTAACATATGAATTTCTTAGAATTTATGAAAAATCGACTAAGTCCGAGATGCCTTTAAGTAGGGATGCTGTATTAAGATGAGAGATGAAGAAGATCAAAATTCATCTCTATGCAGCATCCCATTCATCTCGCAGCATCCTAACATATGAATTTCTTAGAATTTATGAAAAATCGACTAAGTCCGAGATGCCCTTAAGTAGGGATGCTGTATTGAGTTGGGAGATGTAGGAGATCAAGGTTCATCTCCATGCAGCATCCCATTCATCTCCCAGCATCCTAACATATGAATTTCTTAGAATTTATGAAAAATCGACTAAGTCCGAGATGCCTTTAAGTAGGGATGCTGTATTGAGATGGGAGATGTAGGAGATCAAGGTTCATCTCCATGCAGCATCCCATTCATCTCGCAGCATCCTAACATATGAATTTCTTAGAATTTATGAAAAATCGACTTAGTCCGAGATGCCTTTTAGTAGGGATGCTGTATTAAGATGGGAGATGTAGAAGATCAAGATTCATCTCCATGCAGCATCCCATTCATCTCGCAGCATCCTTACATATGAATTTCTAAGAATTTATGAAAAATCGACTAAGTCCGAGATGCCTTTAAGTAGGGATGCTGTATTAAGATGGGAGATGAAGAAGATCAAGATTCATCTCCATGCAGCATCCCATTCATCTCGCAGCATCCTAACATATGAATTTCTTAGAATTTATGAAAAATCGACTTAGTCCGAACTGCCTTTAAGTAGGGATGCTGTATTGAGATGGAAGATGAAGAAGATCAAGATTCATCTCCATGCAGCATCCCATTCATCTCGCAGCATCCTAACATATGAATTTCTTAGAATTTATGAAAAATCGACTAAGTCCGAGATGCCTTTAAGTAGGGATGCTGTATTAAGATGAGAGATGAAGAAGATCAAAATTCATCTCTATGCAGCATCCCATTCATCTCGCAGCATCCTAACATATGAATTTCTTAGAATTTATGAAAAATCGACTAAGTCCGAGATGCCCTTAAGTAGGGATGCTGTATTGAGTTGGGAGATGTAGGAGATCAAGGTTCATCTCCATGCAGCATCCCATTCATCTCCCAGCATCCTAACATATGAATTTATAAGAATTTATGAAAAATCGACTAAGTCCGAGATGCCTTTAAGTAGGGATGCTGTATTGAGATGGGAGATGTAGGAGATCAAGGTTCATCTCCATGCAGCATCCCATTCATCTCGCAGCATCCTAACATATGAATTTCTAAGAATTTATGAAAAATCGACTAAGTCCGAGATGCCTGTAAGTAGGGATGCTGTATCGAGATGGGAGATGTAGGAGATCAAGATTCATCTCCATGCAGCATCCCATTCATCTCGCAGCATCCTAACATATGAATTTCTTAGAATTTATGAAAAATCGACTAAGTCCGAGATGCCTTTAAGTAGGGATGCTGTATTGAGTTGGGAGATGTAGGAGATCAAGGTTCATCTCCATGCAGCATCCCATTCATCTCCCAGCATCCTAACATATGAATTTATAAGAATTTATGAAAAATCGACTAAGGCCGAGATGCCTTTAAGTAGGGATGCTGTATCGAGATGGGAGATGAAGAAGATCAAGATTCATCACAATGCAGCATCCCATTCATCTCGCAGCATCCTTACACATGTTTTTCTAAGAATTTATGAAAAATCGACTAAGTCCGAGATGCCTTTAAGTAGGGATGCTGTTTTAAGATGGGAGATGAAGAAGATCAAGATTCATCTCCATGCAGCATCCCATTCATCTCCCAGCATCCTAACATATGAATTTCTATGAATTTATGAAAAATCGACTAAGTCCGAGATGCCTTTAAGTAGGGATGCTGCATGGAGATGAGAGATGTAGGAGATCAAGATTCATCTCCATGCAGCATCCCATTCATCTCGCAGCATCCTAACATATGAATTTCTATGAATTTATGAAAAATCGACTAAGTCCGAGATGCCTTCAAGTAGGGATGCTGCATGGAGATGAGAGATGTAGGAGATCAAGATTCATCTCCATGCAGCATCCCATTCATCTCGCAGCATCCTAACATATGAATTTCTTAGAATTTATGAAAAATCGACTAAGTCCGAGATGCCTTTAAGTAGGGATGCTCTATTAAGATGGGAGATGAAGAAGATCAAGATACATCTCCATGCAGCATCCCATTCATCTCGCAGCATCCTAACATATGAATTTCTTAGAATTTATGAAAAATCGACTAAGTCCGAGATGCGTTTGAGTAGGGATGCTGTATTAAGATGGGAGATGTAGAAGATCAAGATTCTTCTCCATGCAGCATCCCATTCATCTCGCAGCATCCTAACATATGAATTTCTATGAATTTATGAAAAATCGACTAAGTCCGAGATGCCTTTAAGTAGGGATGCTGAATTGAGATGGGAGATGTGGGAGATCAAGATTCATCTCCATGCAGCATCCCATTCATCTCGCAGCATCCTAACATATGAATTTCTTAGAATTTATGGAAAATCGACTAAGTCCGAGATGCCTTTAAGTAGGGATGCTGTATTGAGATGGGAGATGTAGGAGATCAAGGTTCATCTCCATGCAGCATCCCATTCATCTCCAAGCATCCTAACATATGAATTTCTAAGAATTTATGAAAAATCGACTAAGTCCGAGATGCCTTTAAGTAGGGATGCTGTATTGAGATGGGAGATGTAGGAGATCAAGATTCATCTCCATGCAGCATCCCACTCATCTCGCAGCATCCTAACATATGTTTTTCTAAGAACTTATGAAAAATCGACTAAGTCCAAGATGCATTTAAGTAGGGATGCTGTATTAAGATGGGAGATGAAGAAGATCAAGATTCATCTCCATGCAGCATCCCATTCATCTCGCAGCATCCTAACATATGTTTTTCTTAGAATTTATGAAAAATCGACTAAGACCGAGATGCCTTTAAGTAGGGATGCTGTATTGAGATGGGAGATGTAGGAGATCAAGGTTCATCTCCATGCAGCATCCCATTCATCTCCCAGCATCCTAACATATGAATTTATAAGAATTTATGAAAAATCGACTAAGGCCGAGATGCCTTTAAGTAGGGATGCTGTATCGAGATGGGAGATGTAGGAGATCAAGATTCATCTCCATGCAGCATCCCATTCATCTCCCAGCATCCTAACATATGAATATCTTAGAATTTATGAAAAATCGACTAAGTCCGAGATGGCTTTAAGTAATGATGCTGTATTGAGATGGGAGATGTAGGAGATCAAGATTCATCTCCCATCTCAATGCAGCATCCCATTCATCTCGCAGCATCCTAACATATGAATTTCTAAGAATTTATGAAAAATTGACTAAGTCCGAGATGCCTTTAGGTAGGGATGCTGTATTGAGATGGGAGATGTAGGAGATCAAGATTCATCTCCATGCAGCATCCCATTCATCTCCCAGCATCCTAACATATGAATTTCTTAGAATTTATGAAAAATCGACTAAGTCCGAGATGGCTTTAAGTAATGATGCTGTATTGAGATGGGAGATGTAGGAGATCAAGATTCATCTCCATGCAGCATCCCATTCATCTCGCAGCATCCTAACATATGAATTTCTTAGAATTTATGAAAAATCGACTAAGTCCGAGATACCTTTAAGTAGGGATGCTGAATTGAGATGGGAGATGTAGGAGATCAAGATTCATCTCCATGCAGCATCCCATTCATCTCGCAGCATCCTAACACATGAATTTCTTAGAATTTATGAAAAATCGACTAAGTCCGAGATGCCTTTAAGTAGGGATGCTGTATTGAGATGGGAGATGTAGGAGATCAAGATTCATCTCCATGCAGCATCCCATTCATCTCGCAGCATCCTAACATATGAATTTCTTAGAATTTATGAAAAATCGACTAAGTCCGAGATGCCTTTAAGTAGCGATGCTGTATTGAGATGGGAGATGTAGGAGATCAAGGTTCATCTCCATGCAGCATCCCATTCATCTCGCAGCATCCGAACATATGAATTTCTAAGAATTTATGAAAAATCGACTAAGTCCGAGATGCCTTTAAGTAGGGAAGCTGTATTGAGATGGGAGATGTAGGAGATCAAGGTTCATCTCCATGCAGCATCCCATTCATCTCGCAGCATCCGAACATATGAATTTCTAAGAATTTATGAAAAATCGACTAAGTCCGAGATGCCTTTAAGTAGGGATGCTGTATTGAGATGGGAGATGTAGGAGATCAAGATTCATCTCCATGCAGCATCCCATTCATATCGCAGCATCCTAACATATGTTTTTCTAAGAACTTATGAAAAATCGACTAAGTCCAAGATGCATTTAAGTAGGGATGCTGTATTAAGATGGGAGATGAAGAAGATCAAGATTCATCTCCATGCAGCATCCCATTCATCTCGCAGCATCCTAACATATGTTTTTCTAAGAACTTATGAAAAATCGACTAAGTCCAAGATGCATTTAAGTAGGGATGCTGTATTAAGATGGGAGATGAAGAAGATCAAGATTCATCTCCATGCAGCATCCCATTCATCTCGCAGCATCCTAACATATGTTTTTCTAAGAACTTATGAAAAATCGACTAAGTCCAAGATGCATTTAAGTAGGGATGCTGTATTAAGATGGGAGATGAAGAAGATCAAGATTCATCTCCATGCAGCATCCCATTCATCTTGCAGCATCCTAACATATGTTTTTCTTAGAATTTATGAAAAATCGACTAAGTCCGAGATTCCCTTAAGTAGGGATGCTGTATTAAGATGGGAGATGAAGAAGATCAAGATCCATCTCCATGCAGCATCCCATTCATCTCCCAGCATCCTAACATATGTTTTTCTTAGAATTTATGAAAAATTGACTAAGTCCGAGATGCCTTTAAGTAGGGATGCTGTATTGAGATGGGAGATGTAGGAGATCAAGATTCATCTCCATGCAGCATCCCATTCATCTCCCAGCATCCTAACATATGTTTTTCTTAGAATTTATGAAAAATCGACTAAGTCCGAGATGGCTTTAAGTAGGGATGCTGTATTGAGATGGGAGATGTAGGAGATCAAGATTCATCTCCATGCAGCATCCCATTCATCTATCAGCATCCTAACATAGTAATTTCTTAGAATTTATGGAAAATCGACTAAGTCCGAGATGCCTTTAAGTAGGGATGCTGTATTGAGATGGGAGATGTAGGAGATCAAGGTTCATCTCCATGCAGCATCCCATTCATCTCCAAGCATCCTAACATATGAATTTCTAAGAATTTATGAAAAATCGACTAAGTCCGAGATGCCTTTAAGTAGGGATGCTGTATTGAGATGGGAGATGTAGGAGATCAAGATTCATCTCCATGCAGCATCCCACTCATCTCGCAGCATCCTAACATATGTTTTTCTAAGAACTTATGAAAAATCGACTAAGTCCAAGATGCATTTAAGTAGGGATGCTGTATTAAGATGGGAGATGAAGAAGATCAAGATTCATCTCCATGCAGCATCCCATTCATCTCGCAGCATCCTAACATATGTTTTTCTTAGAATTTATGAAAAATCGACTAAGTCCGAGATGCCTTTAAGTAGGGATGCTGTATTAAGATGGGAGATGCAGAAGATCAAGATTCATCTCCATGCAGCATCCCATTCATCTCGCAGCATCCTAACATATGAATTTCTTAGAATTTATGAAAAATCGACTAAGTCCGAGATGCCTTTAAGTAGGGATGCTGTATTAAGATGGGAGATGTAGAAGATCAAGATTCATCTCAATACAGCATCCCATTCATCTCGCAGCATCCTTACATATGAATTTCTAAGAATTTATGAAAAATCGACTAAGTCCGAGATGCCTTTAAGTAGGGATGCTGTATTAAGATGGGAGATGAAGAAGATCAAGATTCATCTCCATGCAGCATCCCATTCATCTCGCAGCATCCTAACATATGAATTTCTTAGAATTTATGAAAAATCGACTTAGTCCGAACTGCCTTTAAGTAGGGATGCTGTATTGAGATGGGAGATGAAGAAGATCAAAATTCATCTCTATGCAGCATCCCATTCATCTCGCAGCATCCTTACATATGAATTTCTTAGAATTTATGAAAAATCGACTAAGTCCGAGATGCCTTTAAGTAGGGTTGCTGTATTAAGATGGGAGATAAAGAAGATCAAGATTCATCTCCATGCAGCATCCCATTCATCTCGCAGCATCCTAACATATGTTTTTCTTAGAATATATGATAAATCGACTAAGTCCGAGATGCCTGCAAGAAGGGATGCTGTATTAAGATGAGAGATGAAGAAGATCAAGATTCATCTCCATGCAGCATCCCATTCATCTCGCAGCATCCTAACATATGTTTTTTTTAGAATTAATGAAAAATCGACTAAGTCCGAGATGCCTTTAAGTAGGGATACTGTATTAAGATGGGAGATGTAGAAGATCAAGATTCATCTCCATGCAGCATCCCATTCATCTCGCAGCATCCTTACATATGAATTTCTAAGAATTTATGAAAAATCGACTAAGTCCGAGATGCCTTTAAGTAGGGATGCTGTATTAAGATGGGAGATGAAGAAGATCAAGATTCATCTCCATGCAGCATCCCATTCATCTCGCAGCATCCTAACATATGAATTTCTTAGAATTTATGAAAAATCGACTTAGTCCGAACTGCCTTTAAGTAGGGATGCTGTATTGAGATGGGAGATGAAGAAGATCAAGATTCATCACCATGCAGCATCCCATTCATCTCGCAGCATCCTAACATATGAATTTCTTAGAATTTATGAAAAATCGACTAAGTCCGAGATACCTTTAAGTAGGGATGCTGTATTGAGATGGGAGATGTAGGAGATCAAGATTCATCTCCATGCAGCATCCCATTCATCTATCAGCATCCTAACAAAGTAATTTCTTAGAATTTATGGAAAATCGACTAAGTCCGAGATGCCTTTAAGTAGGGATGCTGTATTGAGATGGGAGATGTAGGAGATCAAGATTCATCTCCATGCAGCATCCCATTCATCTTGCAGCATCCTAACATATGAATTTATTAGAATTTATGAAAAATCGACTAAGTCCGAGATGCCTTTAAGTAGGGATGCTGTATTGAGATGGGAGATGTAGGAGATCAAGGTTTATCTCCATGCAGCATCCCATTCATCTCCTAGCATCCTAACATTTGAATTTCTAAGAATTTATGAAAAATCGACTAAGTCCGAGATGCCTTTAAGTAGGGATGCTGTATCGAGATGGGAGATGTAGGAGATCAAGATTCATCTCCATGCAGCATCCCATTCATCTCGCAGCATCCTAACATATGAATTTCTTAGAATTTATGAAAAATCGACTAAGTCCGAGATGCCTTTAAGTAGGGATGCTGTATTGAGTTGGGAGATGTAGGAGATCAAGGTTCATCTCCATGCAGCATCCCATTCATCTCCCAGCATCCTAACATATGAATTTATAAGAATTTATGAAAAATCGACTAAGGCCGAGATGCCTTTAAGTAGGGATGCTGTATCGAGATGGGAGATGTAGGAGATCAAGATTCATCTCCATGCAGCATCCCATTCATCTCCCAGCATCCTAACATATGAATTTCTAAGAATTTATGAAAAATCGACTAAGTCCGAGATGCCGTTAAGTAGGGATGCTGTATTAAGATGGGAGATGAAGAAGATCAAGATTCATCTCCATGCAGCATCCCAATCATCTCGCAGCATCCTAACATATGAATTTCTAAGAATTTATGAAAAATCGACTAAGTCCGAGTTGCCTTTAAGTAGGGATGCTGTATTGAGATGGGAGATGTAGGAGATCAAGGTTCATCTCCATGCAGCATCCCATTCATCTCGCAGCATCCTAACATATGAATTTCTTAGAATTTATGAAAAATCGACTTAGTCCGAGATGCCTTTTAGTAGGGATGCTGTATTAAGATGGGAGATGTAGAAGATCAAGATTCATCTCCATGCAGCATCCCATTCATCTCGCAGCATCCTTACATATGAATTTCTAAGAATTTATGAAAAATCGACTAAGTCCGAGATGCCTTTAAGTAGGGATGCTGTATTAAGATGGGAGATGAAGAAGATCAAGATTCATCTCCATGCAGCATCCCATTCATCTCGCAGCATCCTAACATATGAATTTCTTAGAATTTATGAAAAATCGACTTAGTCCGAACTGCCTTTAAGTAGGGATGCTGTATTGAGATGGAAGATGAAGAAGATCAAGATTCATCTCCATGCAGCATCCCATTCATCTCGCAGCATCCTAACATATGAATTTCTTAGAATTTATGAAAAATCGACTAAGTCCGAGATGCCTTTAAGTAGGGATGCTGTATTAAGATGAGAGATGAAGAAGATCAAAATTCATCTCTATGCAGCATCCCATTCATCTCGCAGCATCCTAACATATGAATTTCTTAGAATTTATGAAAAATCGACTAAGTCCGAGATGCCCTTAAGTAGGGATGCTGTATTGAGTTGGGAGATGTAGGAGATCAAGGTTCATCTCCATGCAGCATCCCATTCATCTCCCAGCATCCTAACATATGAATTTCTTAGAATTTATGAAAAATCGACTAAGTCCGAGATGCCTTTAAGTAGGGATGCTGTATTGAGATGGGAGATGTAGGAGATCAAGGTTCATCTCCATGCAGCATCCCATTCATCTCGCAGCATCCTAACATATGAATTTCTAAGAATTTATGAAAAATCGACTAAGTCCGAGATGCCTGTAAGTAGGGATGCTGTATCGAGATGGGAGATGAAAAAAAGATCAAGATTCATCTCCATGCAGCATCCCATTCATCTCGCAGCATCCTAACATATAATTTTCTTAGAATTTATGAAAAATCGACTAAGTCCGAAATGCCTTTAAGTAGGGATGCTGTATTGAGTTGGGAGATGTAGGAGATCAAGATTCATCTCCATGCAGCATCCCATTCATCTCCCAGCATCCTAACATATGTTTTTCTTAGAATTTATGAAAAATCGACTAAGTCTGAGATGCCTTTAAGTAGGGATGCTGTATTAAGATGGGAGATGAAGAAGATCAAGATTCATCTCCATGCAGCATCCCATTCATCTCGCAGCATCCTAACATATAATTTTCTTAGAATTTATGAAAAATCGACTAAGTCCGAGATGCCTTTAAGCAGGGATGCTGTATTAAGATGGGAGATGTAGAAGATCAAGATTCATCTCCATGCAGCATTCGATTCATCTCGCAGCATCCTAACATATATTTTTCTTAGAATTTATGAAAAATCGACTAAGTCCGAGATTCCCTTAAGTAGGGATGCTGTATTAAGATGGGAGATGAAGAAGATCAAGATCCATCTCCATGCAGCATCCCATTCATCTCCCAGCATCCTAACATATGTTTTTCTTAGAATTTATGAAAAATTGACTAAGTCCGAGATGCCTTTAAGTAGGGATGCTGTATTGAGATGGGAGATGTAGGAGATCAAGATTCATCTCCATGCAGCATCCCATTCATCTCCCAGCATCCTAACATATGTTTTTCTTAGAATTTATGAAAAATCGACTAAGTCCGAGATGGCTTTAAGTAGGGATGCTGTATTGAGATGGGAGATGTAGGAGATCAAGATTCATCTCCATGCAGCATCCCATTCATCTATCAGCATCCTAACATAGTAATTTCTTAGAATTTATGGAAAATCGACTAAGTCCGAGATGCCTTTAAGTAGGGATGCTGTATTGAGATGGGAGATGTAGGAGATCAAGGTTCATCTCCATGCAGCATCCCATTCATCTCCAAGCATCCTAACATATGAATTTCTAAGAATTTATGAAAAATCGACTAAGTCCGAGATGCCTTTAAGTAGGGATGCTGTATTGAGATGGGAGATGTAGGAGATCAAGATTCATCTCCATGCAGCATCCCACTCATCTCGCAGCATCCTAACATATGTTTTTCTAAGAACTTATGAAAAATCGACTAAGTCCAAGATGCATTTAAGTAGGGATGCTGTATTAAGATGGGAGATGAAGAAGATCAAGATTCATCTCCATGCAGCATCCCATTCATCTCGCAGCATCCTAACATATGTTTTTCTTAGAATTTATGAAAAATCGACTAAGTCCGAGATGCCTTTAAGTAGGGATGCTGTATTAAGATGGGAGATGCAGAAGATCAAGATTCATCTCCATGCAGCATCCCATTCATCTCGCAGCATCCTAACATATGAATTTCTTAGAATTTATGAAAAATCGACTAAGTCCGAGATGCCTTTAAGTAGGGATGCTGTATTAAGATGGGAGATGTAGAAGATCAAGATTCATCTCAATGCAGCATCCCATTCATCTCGCAGCATCCTTACATATGAATTTCTAAGAATTTATGAAAAATCGACTAAGTCCGAGATGCCTTTAAGTAGGGATGCTGTATTAAGATGGGAGATGAAGAAGATCAAGATTCATCTCCATGCAGCATCCCATTCATCTCGCAGCATCCTAACATATGAATTTCTTAGAATTTATGAAAAATCGACTTAGTCCGAACTGCCTTTAAGTAGGGATGCTGTATTGAGATGGGAGATGAAGAAGATCAAAATTCATCTCTATGCAGCATCCCATTCATCTCGCAGCATCCTTACATATGAATTTCTTAGAATTTATGAAAAATCGACTAAGTCCGAGATGCCTTTAAGTAGGGTTGCTGTATTAAGATGGGAGATAAAGAAGATCAAGATTCATCTCCATGCAGCATCCCATTCATCTCGCAGCATCCTAACATATGTTTTTCTTAGAATATATGATAAATCGACTAAGTCCGAGATGCCTGCAAGAAGGGATGCTGTATTAAGATGAGAGATGAAGAAGATCAAGATTCATCTCCATGCAGCATCCCATTCATCTCGCAGCATCCTAACATATGTTTTTTTTAGAATTAATGAAAAATCGACTAAGTCCGAGATGCCTTTAAGTAGGGATACTGTATTAAGATGGGAGATGTAGAAGATCAAGATTCATCTCCATGCAGCATCCCATTCATCTCGCAGCATCCTTACATATGAATTTCTAAGAATTTATGAAAAATCGACTAAGTCCGAGATGCCTTTAAGTAGGGATGCTGTATTAAGATGGGAGATGAAGAAGATCAAGATTCATCTCCATGCAGCATCCCATTCATCTCGCAGCATCCTAACATATGAATTTCTTAGAATTTATGAAAAATCGACTTAGTCCGAACTGCCTTTAAGTAGGGATGCTGTATTGAGATGGGAGATGAAGAAGATCAAGATTCATCTCCATGCAGCATCCCATTCATCTCGCAGCATCCTAACATATGAATTTCTGAAAATTTATGAAAAATCGACTAAGTCCGAGATACCTTTAAGTAGGGATGCTGTATTGAGATGGGAGATGTAGGAGATCAAGATTCATCTCCATGCAGCATCCCATTCATCTATCAGCATCCTAACAAAGTAATTTCTTAGAATTTATGGAAAATCGACTAAGTCCGAGATGCCTTTAAGTAGCGATGCTGTATTGAGATGGGAGATGTAGGAGATCAAGATTCATCTCCATGCAGCATCCCATTCATCTCGCAGCATCCTAACATATGAATTTATTAGAATTTATGAAAAATCGACTAAGTCCGAGATGCCTTTAAGTAGGGATGCTGTATTGAGATGGGAGATGTAGGAGATCAAGGTTTATCTCCATGCAGCATCCCATTCATCTCCTAGCATCCTAACATTTGAATTTCTAAGAATTTATGAAAAATCGACTAAGTCCGAGATGCCTTTAAGTAGGGATGCTGTATCGAGATGGGAGATGTAGGAGATCAAGATTCATCTCCATGCAGCATCCCATTCATCTCGCAGCATCCTAACATATGAATTTCTTAGAATTTATGAAAAATCGACTAAGTCCGAGATGCCTTTAAGTAGGGATGCTGTATTGAGTTGGGAGATGTAGGAGATCAAGGTTCATCTCCATGCAGCATCCCATTCATCTCCCAGCATCCTAACATATGAATTTATAAGAATTTATGAAAAATCGACTAAGGCCGAGATGCCTTTAAGTAGGGATGCTGTATTGAGATGGGAGATGTAGGAGATCAAGATTCATCTCCATGCAGCATCCCATTCATCTCCCAGCATCCTAACATATGAATTTCTAAGAATTTATGAAAAATCGACTAAGTCCGAGATGCCGTTAAGTAGGGATGCTGTATTAAGATGGGAGATGAAGAAGATCAAGATTCATCTCCATGCAGCATCCCAATCATCTCGCAGCATCCTAACATATGAATTTCTAAGAATTTATGAAAAATCGACTAAGTCCGAGTTGCCTTTAAGTAGGGATGCTGTATTGAGATGGGAGATGTAGGAGATCAAGGTTCATCTCCATGCAGCATCCCATTCATCTCGCAGCATCCTAACATATGAATTTCTTAGAATTTATGAAAAATCGACTTAGTCCGAGATGCCTTTTAGTAGGGATGCTGTATTAAGATGGGAGATGTAGAAGATCAAGATTCATCTCCATGCAGCATCCCATTCATCTCGCAGCATCCTTACATATGAATTTCTAAGAATTTATGAAAAATCGACTAAGTCCGAGATGCCTTTAAGTAGGGATGCTGTACTAAGATGGGAGATGAAGAAGATCAAGATTCATCTCCATGCAGTATCCCATTCATCTTGCAGCATCCCAACATATGAATTTCTTAGAATTTATGAAAAATCGACTTAGTCCGAACTGCCTTTAAGTAGGGATGCTGTATTGAGATGGAAGATGAAGAAGATCAAGATTCATCTCCATGCAGCATCCCATTCATCTCGCAGCATCCTAACATATGAATTTCTTAGAATTTATGAAAAATCGACTAAGTCCGAGATGCCTTTAAGTAGGGATGCTGTATTAAGATGAGAGATGAAGAAGATCAAAATTCATCTCTATGCAGCATCCCATTCATCTCGCAGCATCCTAACATATGAATTTCTTAGAATTTATGAAAAATCGACTAAGTCCGAGATGCCCTTAAGTAGGGATGCTGTATTGAGTTGGGAGATGTAGGAGATCAAGGTTCATCTCCATGCAGCATCCCATTCATCTCCCAGCATCCTAACATATGAATTTATAAGAATTTATGAAAAATCGACTAAGTCCGAGATGCCTTTAAGTAGGGATGCTGTATTGAGATGGGAGATGTAGGAGATCAAGGTTCATCTCCATGCAGCATCCCATTCATCTCGCAGCATCCTAACATATGAATTTCTAAGAATTTATGAAAAATCGACTAAGTCCGAGATGCCTGTAAGTAGGGATGCTGTATCGAGATGGGAGATGTAGGAGATCAAGATTCATCTCCATGCAGCATCCCATTCATCTCGCAGCATCCTAACATATGAATTTCTTAGAATTTATGAAAAATCGACTAAGTCCGAGATGCCTTTAAGTAGGGATGCTGTATTGAGTTGGGAGATGTAGGAGATCAAGATTCATCTCCATGCAGCATCCCATTCATCTCCCAGCATCCTAACATATGAATTTATAAGAATTTATGAAAAATCGACTAAGGCCGAGATGCCTTTAAGTAGGGATGCTGTATCGAGATGGGAGATGAAGAAGATCAAGATTCATCACAATGCAGCATCCCATTCATCTCGCAGCATCCTTACACATGTTTTTCTAAGAATTTATGAAAAATCGACTAAGTCCGAGATGCCTTTAAGTAGGGATGCTGTTTTAAGATGGGAGATGAAGAAGATCAAGATTCATCTCCATGCAGCATCCCATTCATCTCCCAGCATCCTAACATATGAATTTCTATGAATTTATGAAAAATCGACTAAGTCCGAGATGCCTTTAAGTAGGGATGCTGTATTGAGATGAGAGATGTAGGAGATCAAGATTCATCTCCATGCAGCATCCCATTCATCTCGCAGCATCCTAACATATGAATTTCTATGAATTTATGAAAAATCGACTAAGTCCGAGATGCCTTCAAGTAGGGATGCTGCATGGAGATGAGAGATGTAGGAGATCAAGATTCATCTCCATGCAGCATCCCATTCATCTCGCAGCATCCTAACATATGAATTTCTTAGAATTTATGAAAAATCGACTAAGTCCGAGATGCCTTTAAGTAGGGATGCTCTATTAAGATGGGAGATGAAGAAGATCAAGATACATCTCCATGCAGCATCCCATTCATCTCGCAGCATCCTAACATATGAATTTCTTAGAATTTATGAAAAATCGACTAAGTCCGAGATGCGTTTGAGTAGGGATGCTGTATTAAGATGGGAGATGTAGAAGATCAAGATTCTTCTCCATGCAGCATCCCATTCATCTCGCAGCATCCTAACATATGAATTTCTATGAATTTATGAAAAATCGACTAAGTCCGAGATGCCTTTAAGTAGGGATGCTGAATTGAGATGGGAGATGTGGGAGATCAAGATTCATCTCCATGCAGCATCCCATTCATCTCGCAGCATCCTAACATATGAATATCTTAGAATTTATGGAAAATCGACTAAGTCCGAGATGCCTTTAAGTAGGGATGCTGTATTGAGATGGGAGATGTAGGAGATCAAGGTTCATCTCCATGCAGCATCCCATTCATCTCCAAGCATCCTAACATATGAATTTCTAAGAATTTATGAAAAATCGACTAAGTCCGAGATGCCTTTAAGTAGGGATGCTGTATTGAGATGGGAGATGTAGGAGATCAAGATTCATCTCCATGCAGCATCCCACTCATCTCGCAGCATCCTAACATATGTTTTTCTAAGAACTTATGAAAAATCGACTAAGTCCAAGATGCATTTAAGTAGGGATGCTGTATTAAGATGGGAGATGAAGAAGATCAAGATTCATCTCCATGCAGCATCCCATTCATCTCGCAGCATCCTAACATATGTTTTTCTTAGAATTTATGAAAAATCGACTAAGACCGAGATGCCTTTAAGTAGGGATGCTGTATTGAGATGGGAGATGTAGGAGATCAAGGTTCATCTCCATGCAGCATCCCATTCATCTCCCAGCATCCTAACATATGAATTTATAAGAATTTATGAAAAATCGACTAAGGCCGAGATGCCTTTAAGTAGGGATGCTGTATCGAGATGGGAGATGTAGGAGATCAAGATTCATCTCCATGCAGCATCCCATTCATCTCCCAGCATCCTAACATATGAATATCTTAGAATTTATGAAAAATCGACTAAGTCCGAGATGGCTTTAAGTAATGATGCTGTATTGAGATGGGAGATGTAGGAGATCAAGATTCATCTCCATGCAGCATCCCATTCATCTCGCAGCATCCTAACATATGAATTTCTAAGAATTTATGAAAAATTGACTAAGTCCGAGATGCCTTTAAGTAGGGATGCTGTATTGAGATGGGAGATGTAGGAGATCAAGATTCATCTCCATGCAGCATCCCATTCATCTCCCAGCATCCTAACATATGAATTTCTTAGAATTTATGAAAAATCGACTAAGTCCGAGATGGCTTTAAGTAATGATGCTGTATTGAGATGGGAGATGTAGGAGATCAAGATTCATCTCCATGCAGCATCCCATTCATCTCGCAGCATCCTAACATATGAATTTCTTAGAATTTATGAAAAATCGACTAAGTCCGAGATACCTTTAAGTAGGGATGCTGAATTGAGATGGGAGATGTAGGAGATCAAGATTCATCTCCATGCAGCATCCCATTCATCTCGCAGCATCCTAACACATGAATTTCTTAGAATTTATGAAAAATCGACTAAGTCCGAGATGCCTTTAAGTAGGGATGCTGTATTGAGATGGGAGATGTAGGAGATCAAGATTCATCTCCATGCAGCATCCCATTCATCTCGCAGCATCCTAACATATGAATTTCTTAGAATTTATGAAAAATCGACTAAGTCCGAGATGCCTTTAAGTAGGGATGCTGTATTGAGATGGGAGATGTAGGAGATCAAGGTTCATCTCCATGCAGCATCCCATTCATCTCGCAGCATCCGAACATATGAATTTCTAAGAATTTATGAAAAATCGACTAAGTCCGAGATGCCTTTAAGTAGGGAAGCTGTATTGAGATGGGAGATGTAGGAGATCAAGGTTCATCTCCATGCAGCATCCCATTCATCTCGCAGCATCCGAACATATGAATTTCTAAGAATTTATGAAAAATCGATCAAGTCCGAGATGCCTTTAAGTAGGGATGCTGTATTGAGATGGGAGATGTAGGAGATCAAGATTCATCTCCATGCAGCATCCCATTCATATCGCAGCATCCTAACATATGTTTTTCTAAGAACTTATGAAAAATCGACTAAGTCCAAGATGCATTTAAGTAGGGATGCTGTATTAAGATGGGAGATGAAGAAGATCAAGATTCATCTCCATGCAGCATCCCATTCATCTCGCAGCATCCTAACATATGTTTTTCTAAGAACTTATGAAAAATCGACTAAGTCCAAGATGCATTTAAGTAGGGATGCTGTATTAAGATGGGAGATGAAGAAGATCAAGATTCATCTCCATGCAGCATCCCATTCATCTCGCAGCATCCTAACATATGTTTTTCTAAGAACTTATGAAAAATCGACTAAGTCCAAGATGCATTTAAGTAGGGATGCTGTATTAAGATGGGAGATGAAGAAGATCAAGATTCATCTCCATGCAGCATCCCATTCATCTTGCAGCATCCTAACATATGTTTTTCTTAGAATTTATGAAAAATCGACTAAGTCCGAGATTCCCTTAAGTAGGGATGCTGTATTAAGATGGGAGATGAAGAAGATCAAGATCCATCTCCATGCAGCATCCCATTCATCTCCCAGCATCCTAACATATGTTTTTCTTAGAATTTATGAAAAATTGACTAAGTCCGAGATGCCTTTAAGTAGGGATGCTGTATTGAGATGGGAGATGTAGGAGATCAAGATTCATCTCCATGCAGCATCCCATTCATCTCCCAGCATCCTAACATATGTTTTTCTTAGAATTTATGAAAAATCGACTAAGTCCGAGATGGCTTTAAGTAGGGATGCTGTATTGAGATGGGAGATGTAGGAGATCAAGATTCATCTCCATGCAGCATCCCATTCATCTATCAGCATCCTAACATAGTAATTTCTTAGAATTTATGGAAAATCGACTAAGTCCGAGATGCCTTTAAGTAGGGATGCTGTATTGAGATGGGAGATGTAGGAGATCAAGGTTCATCTCCATGCAGCATCCCATTCATCTCCAAGCATCCTAACATATGAATTTCTAAGAATTTATGAAAAATCGACTAAGTCCGAGATGCCATATCTAAGCTTGTCATTTACTTTCATACAGCCGGAGCTATGAGCGATACCGTAAAAAAAACCGAAACTTGGAAAAATCCTTGGATCGCCCATATCCCCCCTTTGGGGGCCAGATATCGAAAAAAGTTCTGATTCAAAAAGTTGCGCATCAACGTGTTCTAGTTATGCCTAGAACATTTCATTTCGCTAGCTGGCCTGCAACTTAGCCGTAATTGGGATTTTAGGGTGTCTATGGAGGGCCCATTTCCTGCGACTTGGTATCTTTTGGGCCCAATGTTTCTCTAATATCTCCACGAGTTTTCCAGATAGCCTTTTCAAACTTTCAGAGTGCCTAGAGCACCTCAAGACCTTTCCAACGCTATGCCGTTTGCCTCGCTCGGACATCTACAGCCAAAGTTATTTGAGGTACACGGTACCTTACCCTGTTTTCTCAGTACTTGGTCGAAAATTTCGATCAGCCATATGACCGACTTGGACAACCCTGAGCGGGTTGGCCCCATATAACTAAACTTTCGTCTCGTGGAGGCAAACTTATAAATATTCCACGTCAACTCGCTATCTCGTACCGCCTTGACGGTATACTTGGTTCAAGGGCCATTTCCAGCGACTTGGTCGCAATTTTGCTCTAAGTTTCGCTAATACCTTCGTCCGTGGACATGCTGATTTTTTGTTCGTATTTTTCCTTGATAGTCCCACTCAAGACTATTCCATACCAGAGCCAAGCGTCTCGCTAAGTGCCATACAGCCTGAGCTGTAATTCATGAAAGGTACCTCTACCAGTTTTTGCCATACTTGGGTGCAAACCATGAATCGCCCATATCTCCACTTTGGAGGCCAGCCAGCGCCTTGGCCCCATATACTTTTTTGTTGGTCATACCATGCACAGTTTATAATTGTTCTACGCCAACTTGCTATCTCTTCTCCAACTTGCCGTTATTCTTGGTCCAAGTCCCATTTCGTTCGTTTTCGGACCCATTTTGCTATATGTTTCACTAATAGCTTCGGCCATGGACAGGCTGATTTTCTACCTGTATTTTTCCTAGATAGTCCCACTTAAGACCATTTCAAATCACATCGCAACTTGTCGCTCGGTGGCAAACTGACCGAGTTATAATTCATGAAAGGTACCTCAACTTGGTACACCACGTGGTTGGTCCAAACCATCAACCAACCATATGACCGACTTGGAGCACCCTGACCGGGTTGCCCTCATATAATGAAAGTTGCGTCTTTACACGCCCAACTTATGAATATTCTACGCCAAGTCGCTATCTCTTACCGGTAAGCCGGTATTCACCTTCCAAGGGTGATTTTGGTCAAGTGCCATTTCCTGCGACTTGGTCCCCGAATTGGACCATCATCACCTAATATCTCCGTGGTCTTTCAACTCAGCCTCATGAAACTTTCAGGGTGTATAGGTCTCCCCGAGACCTTTCCAACGATATGCGGTTTGCCTCGCTCGGCCACCTACAGCCGAAGTTATTCATGGTACTTGGTACCTTACCCTGTTTTTTCCATACTTGTTCGTACTTGGGTACAAACTTTGAATCGCCCATATCTCCACTTTGGAGGCCAGCCAGCGCCTTGGCCCCATATACTTTTTTGTTGGTCATACCATGTCCAAAATATAAATGTTCCACGCCAACTTGCTATCTCTTCTCCAACTTGCCGTTATTCTTGGTCCAAGTCCCATTTCATTCGTTTTCGGACCCATTTTGCTATATGTTTCACTAATAGCTTCGGCCATGGGCAAGCTGATTTTCAATTTGTATTTTTCCTTGATAGTCCCACTCAAGACCATTCCAAATCACACCGGAACTTTCCGCTCGGTGGCAAACTGACCGAGTTATAATTCATGAAAGGTACCTCACCTTGGTACACAACGTGGTCGGCCCAAACCATAAACCGACCAAACGACCGACTTGGAGCACCCTGACCGGGTTGCCCCCATATAATGAAAGTTGCGTCTATACACGCCCAACTTATGAATATTCTACGCCAAGTCGCTATCTCTTACCGGTAAGCCGGTATTAACCTTCCAAGGGTGATTTTCGTCAAGTGCCATTTCCTGCGACTTGGTCCCCGAATTGGACCATCATCACCTAATATCTCCGTGGTCTTTCAACTTAGCCTCATGAAACTTTCAGGGTAGATAGGTCTCCCCGAGACCTTTCCAACGGTATGCCGTTTGCCTCGCTCGGCCATCTACAGCCGAAGTTATTCGTGGTACTTGGTACCTTACCCTGTTTTTTCCATACTTGTTCGTACTTGGGTACAAACTTTGAATCGCCCATATCTCCACTTTGGAGGCCAGCCAGCGCCTTGGCCCCATATACTTTTTTGTTGGTCATACCATGTCCAAAATATAAATGTTCTACGCCAACTTGCTATCTCTTCTCCAACTTGCCGTTATTCTTGGTCCAAGTTCCATTTTCATAGTTTTTGGTACCATTTTGCTCTATGTTTCGCTAATAGCTTCGCGCGTGGACAAGCTGATTTTCTCTTAGTATTTTTCCGTAATAGTCCCACTCAAGACCATTCCAAATCACACCTTAGCTTGTCGCTCGGTGGCAAACTGACCGAGTCATAATTCATGAAAGGTACCTCATGTTGGTACACCACGTGGTTGGCCCAAACCATAAACCAACCAAACGACCGACTTGGAGCACCCTGACGGGGTTGCCCCCATATAATGAAAGTTGCGTCTTTACACGCCCAACTTATGAATATTCTACGCCAAGTCGCTATCTCTTACCGGTAAGCCGGTATTCACCTTCCAAGGGTGATTTTGGTCAAGTGCCATTTCCTGCGACTTGGTCCCCGAATTGGACCATCATCACCTAATATCTCCGTGGTCTTTCAACTCAGCCTCATGAAACTTTCAGGGTGTATAGGTCTCCCCGAGACCTTTCCAACGATATGCGGTTTGCCTCGCTCGGCCACCTACAGCCGAAGTTATTCATGGTACTTGGTACCTTACCCTGTTTTTTCCATACTTGTTCGTACTTGGGTACAAACTTTGAATCGCCCATATCTCCACTTTGGAGGCCAGCCAGCGCCTTGGCCCCATATACTTTTTTGTTGGTCATACCATGTCCAAAATATAAATGTTCCACGCCAACTTGCTATCTCTTCTCCAACTTGCCGTTATTCTTGGTCCAAGTCCCATTTCATTCGTTTTCGGACCCATTTTGCTATATGTTTCACTAATAGCTTCGGCCATGGGCAAGCTGATTTTCAATTTGTATTTTTCCTTGATAGTCCCACTCAAGACCATTCCAAATCACACCGGAACTTTCCGCTCGGTGGCAAACTGACCGAGTTATAATTCATGAAAGGTACCTCACCTTGGTACACAACGTGGTCGGCCCAAACCATAAACCGACCAAACGACCGACTTGGAGCACCCTGACCGGGTTGCCCCCATATAATGAAAGTTGCGTCTATACACGCCCAACTTATGAATATTCTACGCCAAGTCGCTATCTCTTACCGGTAAGCCGGTATTAACCTTCCAAGGGTGATTTTCGTCAAGTGCCATTTCCTGCGACTTGGTCCCCGAATTGGACCATCATCACCTAATATCTCCGTGGTCTTTCAACTTAGCCTCATGAAACTTTCAGGGTAGATAGGTCTCCCCGAGACCTTTCCAACGGTATGCCGTTTGCCTCGCTCGGCCATCTACAGCCGAAGTTATTCGTGGTACTTGGTACCTTACCCTGTTTTTTCCATACTTGTTCGTACTTGGGTACAAACTTTGAATCGCCCATATCTCCACTTTGGAGGCCAGCCAGCGCCTTGGCCCCATATACTTTTTTGTTGGTGATACCATGCACCAAATATAATTGTTCTACGCAAGCTTGCTATCTCTTCTCCAACTTGCGGTTATTTTTGACTCAAGTCCCATTTCCATAGTTTTTGGTACCAATTTGCTCTATGTTTCGCTAATAGCTTCGCCCAAGGACTTTGTGATTTTTTGTTCGCATTTTTCCTAAATAGTCCCACTCAAGACTATTCCAAATCACACCTTAGCTTGTCGCTCAGTGCCATACAGCCAGAGTTTTAATTCATGAAAGGTACATCACCTTGGTACACCACGTGGTCGGTCCAAACCATCAACCAACCATATGACCGACTTCGAGTCGAGCTAGCGGCTTGGCCCCATATAATCAAATGCGTGTCTTGGTAAGGGCTACTGACGGTCAGAACAATGTAGCTCGCTAGCTCGTGCGCAAACTTGTGTTTTGGTCGAATATTGGGTGTTCGTGTACCACTTCGGGTAACACGGACTTTGGTGCAACTTCACCACTTGTGCACCTAATAAATTCTCGGTCGTTCAAGTCTATGCCTTCATATTATCAGGGTAGTTAGGTCTCATTGAGACCTTTCCAACGCTATGTCGTTTGTCTTGCTCGGCCATCCACAGCCCGAGTTATTCGAGGTACACCGTACCTTACCCTGTTTTTTCCTCATTTGGGTGCAAACCTTAGAACACCCATATGGCCCACTTGGAGACTAGCTGGCACTTTGGCCCCATATAATAATAAGTGCGCCTTGATTAGGGCTACTGACGGTCGGAACATTTCAACTCGCTAGCTCGGGCCCACACTTGTGTTTTTCTCGAATATATGGTTCAAGTGTGCCACTTTGGGCACTTATGGACATTTTGTCCCCACACAACTTTCTTGCCTTGGTAGATAGGGTCTTGTGTTCTCGGGCAAAAAGATGCACCAAGATATGGTCTAACTTTCGTTCTTTTACCGCAAAGCGCTATCTCCAACACCCGAGGAGATAGAAAGTGATTATGTTCGGTACATCGGTCTTCCATGGCCTACTATGGTAAGCCCCTGCAGGTATGCAACCGAAGGTGCTTGGTACATATATTTGGTGCAATATCGGTGCAAAGTAGGTGTTTCCTTGATCGGGCTATAACTTTCTTGGTTGATGTTGGATTGCTTTGCGGTCTTCGGGGGATAGTTAGGGAACATGTTGGCCAACATTTTCTTATTCCTCAGCCTGGCCGTACCTCTTACCGTCTAGGCGGTATTCATGCTCTAAGTTGGAACTTGTGTTCCTTCGGGCAACTTTTCTGACTTTGACGCTTAATAACTTCCGTTCATATGCAGTCTAAGCTCTGCAACTCTCAGGAAAGCTAGTACTACTCATTTCTTTTCCATATCAGTCTTTGGCTTGTCGATCCGATGTCTACAGCCTTAGTTATTCACGTTCCCTGTGAAGGTAGGTTTTTGCCCATTTTCCAGTTCATGTGGTAACATTCCCGGACTTTGCCGGCTTTCTCTTCATGTGGTAACTTGCTTGCTTGTGTGGTAACTTGGAAGTGTATGTCTGACAGACCCAATCTCGGACTTAGCCGATTTTTCTCTTCATATCATATGGATCCATCACTAGGCCATCTTGCTTGCTTGTCTGGTAACTTGGAAGTGTATTTCTGACAGACCCAATCTGGGACTTAGCCGATTTTTCTCTTCATATCAAATGGATCCATCACTAGGCCATCTTGCTTGCTTGTGTGGTAACTTGGAAGTGTATTTCTGACAGACCCAATCTGGGACTTAGCCGATTTTTCTCTTCATATTATATGGATCCATCACTAGGCCATCTTGCTTGCTTGTGTGGTAACTTGAAAGTGTATGTCTGACAGAGCCAATCTGGGACTTAGCCGATTTTTCTCTTCATATTATATGGATCCATCACTAGGCCATCTTGCTTGCTTATGTGGTAACTTGGAAGTGTATTTCTGACAGACCCAATCTGGGACTTAGCCGATTTTTCTCTTCATATCATATGGATCCATCACTAGGCCAACTTGCTTGCTTGTGTGGTAACTTGAAAGTGTATGTCTGACAGAGCCAATCTGGGACTTAGCCGATTTTTCTCTTCATATTATATGGATCCATCACTAGGCCATCTTGCTTGCTTATGTGGTAACTTGGAAGTGTATTTCTGACAGACCCAATCTGGGACTTAGCCGATTTTTCTCTTCATATCATATGGATCCATCACTAGGCCAACTTGCTTGCTTGTGTGGTAACTTCGAAGTGTATGTCTGACAGACCCAATCTGGGACTTAGCCGATTTTTCTCTTCATATTATATGGATCTAGGACTTAGCCGATTTTTCTCTTCATATCATATGGATCTATCACTAGGCCATCTTGCTTGCTTGTGTGGTAACTTGGAAGTGTATTTCTGACAGACCCAATCTGGGACTTAGCCGATTTTTCTCTTCATATCATATGGATCCATCACTAGGCCATCTTGCTTGCTTGTGTGGTAACTTGATAGTGTATTTCCGACAGACCCAATCTCGGACTTAGCCGATTTTTCTATTCATATTATATGGATCCCTCACTAGGCCATCTTGCTTGCTTGTGTGGTAACTTGGAAGTGTATTTCTGACAGACCCAATCTGGGACTTAGCCGATTTTTCTCCTCATATCATATGGATCCATCACTAGGCCATCTTGCTTGCTTGTGTGGTAACTTGGAAGTGTATTTCTGACAGACCCAATCTCGGACTTAGCCGATTTTTCTCTTCATATTATATGGATCCTGGACTTAGCCGATTATTAGGTTATTATATATGGATCCTGGACTTAGCCGATATTTCTCTTCATATAATATGGATCCGGGACTTAGCCGATTTTTCTCTTCAAATAATATGGATCCGGGACTTAGCCAATTTTTCTCTTCATGTGGTAACGTATGCCAATCGCTCACAAGTCATGGGATAAGGGTACTTGTGTTCTTCCATCTTCTAAGTCCCGCACGGGGACATCGTGATCGCCCCAAGTCCGGAATAGCGCCAAGTCAAGCCCCACGGTGGCCGTGCAGGACCTGTTAGCGGCGGCCCCACTGACAGCACTAATCCGGACTTAGAAATTATATCTTTCTAATCGAACACCACACACGCAACACCACCATACCACCA
>NW_026689797.1:112500-135000 GCF_943734765.1 Anopheles ziemanni | reverse complement strand
CCGTAGGGAGGAGTCAAGCCGCCGCTTAGAGACGAAGTATTGAGTGTCCTCTTCCACATAGGGCAAGCTAGAACTAACTATCTTACCCAGGACCGCCGAAGCAGCGTGGACCAGTGGAGGACTATACTTTGTTCATAACACCACAGTATTGAGTAATGTGCCCTCTTCCACATAGGGCAAGCTAGAATGAACTATCTTACCCAGGACCGCCGGAGCAGTGTGGACCAGTGGAGGACTACACAATCATGAGGTTTGATATCGACTTGTGTGTTTCAATAGGGTACCGATGGTATGTTTTGAACCGATTTGATTTAGCCATTCTGAAGTCATCACTTGGTTGAAGCGCTGAACTAGGGAGGGGCATCGTTTACATATATATTGGTTTTCGCATGCTCTACTAGGTTAATGTCATAGGGTTGGCTATCGAGCATGCCCAAGTGATGACTTGATTGTGTGCTTGCTTGAATTCTTCACATTTCATACCATCGGTTAGTTGTCGAATCATTCCTCGATCATAACCTTCGTTCTTGGTTCATGTATGCTCTCTTCCACATAGGGCAAGCTAGAATTAACTATCTTACCCAGGACCGCCGAAGCAGCGTGGACCAGGGGAGAACTATACTTTGTCTTGTATGCCCTCTTCCACATAGGGCAAGCTAGAACTAACTATCTTACCCAGGACCGCCGAAGCAGCGTGGACCAGTGGAGGACTATACTTTGTTCATTACACCACAGTATTAAGTATGGTGTCCTCTTCCACATAGGGCAAGCTAGAACTAACTATCTTACCCAGGACCGCCGAAGCAGTGTGGACCAGGGGAGGACTATACTTTATACTTCACACACTAGCCATACTGAAGTCATCACTTGGTTGAAGCGCTGAACTACGGCGGGGTAATCGTTTACAGGTTATAATCATATAGCTGCATGCTCATTAGTAGATAATGGAATATTGTATGGCAATATGAGCATGCCCAAGTGATGACTTTGTTTCAAGCTCAACAGGTAGGGTATTGAGTCCTCTTCCACATAGGGCAAGCTAGAATGAACTATCTTACCCAGGACCGCCGGAGCAGCGTGGACCAGTGGAGGACTCTATACTTTATACTTCACACCACAGTATTGAGTACGACTTGCATAAAGCCCCTAATGAGAACCACGAGGGCTCTCTCAATGTAGAACCACGAGGGCTCTAGTACCGATTCTCTCGGTACGGCTTGGTCCGTGTTCCTTTATGCTTGTACTCTAAGTATTAAGTATTGTGTCCTCTTCCACATAGGGCAAGCTAGAACTAACTATCTTACCCAGGACCGCCGAAGCAGTGTGGACCAGGGGAGGACTATACTTTATACTTCACACACTAGCCATACTGAAGTCATCACTTGGTGGGGGTGAACTACGGCGGTATCTATCGTTTTGGTTCGGTCTATATAGGGTCGCTTGCATGCTCATTCGAATATAATGTAATTGTGTATGGCAATATGAGCATGCCCAAGTGATGACTTTGTTTCAAGCTCAACAGGTAGGGTATTGAGTCCTCTTCCACATAGGGCAAGCTAGAATGAACTATCTTACCCAGGACCGCCGGAGCAGCGTGGACCAGTGGAGGACTCTATACTTTATACTTCACACCACAGTATTGAGTACGACTTGCATAAAGCCCCTAATGAGAACCACGAGGGCTCTCTCAATGTAGAACCACGAGGGCTCTAGTACCGATTCTCTCGGTACGGCTTGGTCCGTGTTCCTTTATGCTTGTACTCTAAGTATTAAGTATTGAGTCCTCTTCCACATAGGGCAAGCTAGAACTAACTATCTTACCCAGGACCGCCGAAGCAGTGTGGACCAGGGGAGGACTATACTTTATACTTCACACACTAGCCATACTGAAGTCATCACTTGGTGGGGGTGAACTACGGCGGTATCTATCGTTTTGGTTCGGTCTATATAGGGTCGCTTGCATGCTCATTCGAATATAATGTAATTGTGTATGGCAATATGAGCATGCCCAAGTGATGACTTTGTTTCAAGCTCAACAGGTAGGGTATTGAGTCCTCTTCCACATAGGGCAAGCTAGAATGAACTATCTTACCCAGGACCGCCGGAGCAGCGTGGACCAGTGGAGGACTCTATACTTTATACTTCACACCACAGTATTGAGTACTTCTTGCATAAAGCCCCTAATGAGAACCACGAGGGCTCTCTCAATGTAGAACCACAAGGGCTCTAGTACCGATTCTCTCGGTACGGCTTGGTCCGTGTTCCTTTATGCTTGTACTCTTAGAAAGTCTCAACCCGGAGGTCTTGACTTTGATTGTCATAGTTGGACTACGACGGGGTATCCGACTCATCGAATACCCCAGAAGCACACCATCTTTCGGGTAGGCGGTACGCGTACCTCCGGACGCGGAAGTCTCAACCCGGAGGTCTTGACTTTGTATTGTCATAGTTGGACTACGACGGGGTATCCGACTCATCGAATACCCCAGAAGCACACCATCTTTCGGGTAGGCGGTACGCGTACCTCCGGACGCGGAAGTCTCAACCCGGAGGTCTTGACTTTGATTGTCATAGTTGGACTACGACGGGGCATCCGACCATTGCTGATCGAACACCCCTGATTCACCATCTTTCGGGTAGGCGGTACGCGTACCTCCGGACGCGGAAGTCTCAACCCGGAGGTCTTGACTTTGTATTGTCATAGTTGGACTACGACGGGGTATCCGACTCATCGAATACCCCAGAAGCACACCATCTTTCGGGTAGGCGGTACGCGTACCTCCGGACGCGGAAGTCTCAACCCGGAGGTCTTGACTTTGATTGTCATAGTTGGACTACGACGGGGCATCCGACCATTGCTGATCGAACACCCCTGATTCACCATCTTTCGGGTAGGCGGTACGCGTACCTCCGGACGCGGAAGTCTCAACCCGGAGGTCTTGACTTGGATTGTCATAGTTGGACTACGACGGGGCATCCGACCATTGCTGATCGAACACCCCTGATTCACCATCTTTCGGATAGGAGGTGCGCCCACCTCCGACGCGGAAGTCTCAACCCGGAGGTTCGGACTTAGAGTTTTTCCCATTCAAAAGTTTTTCTCTTAGCCATACTGAAGTCATCACTTGGTGAACGATTGAACTAGGGCGGGTTAATCGTTTATAGGTATCATGTGGTTTGCATGCTCTCTTAGGTTAAGGTCATGTGGTTGGCTATCGAGCATGCCCAAGTGATGACTTTGTTTCACGCTTGCTTGATTTCTTCATGATTCCCTGTTATATAGTGTAATCATTCGAGAACAGGGAATCTTTGGTTTTGCTCAACAGGTATTGGATGTCAACTTGGTATCTAGATCGCATTAAGTCTCAACCCTTAGGTTCGGACTTGTATAGTGACATCTTGTTACGGTCTTGAGTCTCAACCCGCAGGTTCGGACTACTTAGTGTTTGATCGAATATAATATGGCAACTTGTGCCTAAGTCTCAACCTGCAGGTTCGGACTTCTGTTTATTTGGCCAATGTATGTATAAGGCAACTTGTGCCTAAGTCTCAACCCGCAAGTTCGGACTTGTGTATTTGTTCGAAGTCATGTATAAGGCAACGTGTGCCTAAGTCTCAACTCGCAGGTTCGGACTTGTTAGTGTTTCGTCAACTTTCATATGGCAACTTGTGCCTAAGTCTCCTCAACCCGCAGGTTCGGACTTGTGTATTTGTTCGAAGTCATGTATAAGGCAACTTGTGCCTAAGTCTCAACCCGCAGGTTCGGACTTGTGTATTTGTTCGAAGTCATGTATAAGGCAACGTGTGCCTAAGTCTCAACCCGCAGGTTCGGACTTGTTAGTGTTTCGTCAACTTTCATATGGCAACTTGTGCCTGAGTCTCAACCCGCAGGTTCGGACTTCTATAGTGTTTCGTCAATTATCATATGGCAACTTGTGCCGAAGTCTCAACCCGCAGGTTCGGACTTCTGGAAGGATCACTTGGCCACTAATGATCCTTCCGCAGGTTCACCTACGGAAACCTTGTTACGACTTTTACTTCCTCTAAATCATCAAGTTCGGTCAACTTCGATAAAGCAGACGCGGTTCACGAGGATCCAGCGAACGATCATCTCCAAAGACCTCACTAAATAATCCATCGGTAGTAGCGACGGGCGGTGTGTACAAAGGGCAGGGACGTATTCAACGCTGGCTGATGACCAGCACTTACTAGAAGTTCCGAGTTCATATGGACCATTGCAATCCATAATCCCTACTAAGTGAGTATTTGAGTGATTTCCCGTTCCTCTCGGAATAGGAGACACGCTGCTACCCACATTGTAGCACGCGTGTAGCCCAGAACATCTAAGGGCATCACGGACCTGTTATCGCTCGATCTCATTTTGCTAAACACAAATTGTCCTGCTAAGCAGCGTACCGTAAGTGCACTTGCGCACACGAACAGCGAAGGTGTCAGGTCATACTCCACCGAAAGGTCCTAACCCGTTCCAATCGGCATCGACGCATTAACGCTGACTGCGTTCTAGTTAGCATATGTGAGTCACGTTCGTTATCGGAATTAACCAGACAAATCAATCCACGAACTAAGAACGGCCATGCACCACTACCCTTAAATTTGAGAAAGAGCTATTAATCTGTCTCACCTCCATAAGTTCGGACCTGGTAAGTTTTCCCGTGTTGAGTCAAATTGAACCGCAAGCTCCATTTCATTGTGGTGCCCTTCCGTCAATTCCTTTAAGTTTCAACTTTGCAACCATACTTCCCCCGGAACCTGACTTTGGTTTCCCGGAAGCTACTGAGAGCACCTGGTTGTAGCGTCTCCCAATTGCTAGTTGGCATCGTTTACGGTTAGAACTAGGGCGGTATCTAATCGCCTTCGATCCTCTAACTTTCGTTCTTGATTAAAGAAAGCATCCTTGACAAATGCCTTCGCTTTAGTTAGTCTTACGACGGTCTACGAATTTCACCTCTCGCGCCGTAATACTAGTGTCCCCAACTACTTCTGTTAATCATTACCTCCGGTCTGAGTACAAACCAATGAAAGATTAGACCAAGGTCGTATTCCATTATTCCATGCAAGATTATTCTAGGGCGTTTGGGCACCCTGCTTTAAGCACTCTAATTTGTTCAAGGTAAACGTGAGCGGTCGAGCTCTATGTTACACTTGCACCCGTTGAAGGGCACACCATGACACAGACTTGGTGCCCTACCACACCATTGAGTCGCAACCAGATTCCGACTTGGCCCACCGACCACGGGTTGACCGGGTCGGCGGAGCCGGACTGTGTTGGACAAGTATCAACTTCGAACGTTTTAACCGCAACAATTTTAATATACGCTAGTGGAGCTGGAATTACCGCGGCTGCTGGCACCAGACTTGCCCTCCACTTGATCCTCGTAGAAGGATTTATGCTCTACTCATTCCAATTATGAAACATCATTAAAGAGTTTCATATTGTTATTTCTCGTCACTACCTCCCCGTCCCGGGATTGGGTAATTTACGCGCCTGCTGCCTTCCTTGGATGTGGTAGCCATTTCTCAGGCTCCCTCTCCGGAATCGAACCCTGATTCCCCGTTACCCGTTGCAACCATGGTAGTCCTCTATACTACCATCCATAGTTGATAGGGCAGATATTTGCGAGATCTGTCGTCGGTGCGAGACCATACGATCAGCATCATTATCCAGACTTCAACTCAATGACACGGAGAACCCGCGATTGGTTTGACTAATAAGTGCACCAGTTCCCGCGAGGGTCCTGGCATGTTGCATGTATTAGCTCTAGATTTTCCACAGTTATCCAAGTAACTAGGTTGATGATCTCGTAAATTATAGCTGTTATACTGAGCCTTATGCGGTTTCACATTAAATCTGTTTGTACTTAGACATGCATGGCTTAACCTTTGAGACGAGCGTATATTACTGGTAGGATCAACCAGAATTCCGACTTTGCGTTCGAATGTTCATTGTCCCATTGCACCCGGAGGAGCAAACACCACGTTCTATATGTTGTCAAGTCCGGTAGCACACGGGAGGCGAGCCCCCGTGCGAACCTCATTGCCCTCGTATCACACACACACCCGATGCACCGGACAGGCACTTGAGCGGCATTCGACTCCGCTAAGCGCTCGTGCGCCCGATTGTGCATGCGCTGACGGGGCCTTCATACCCCTACCACAGCGACCTTATGCCAAACTTCCATGAATACTTAGGTGAGCTGACAAGGGCCTTCATTTCCCTACCATCAACTAAAGGACACGCTAGGCGCGTCCGATCATTGCAACTGCGGGGCTTTCATACCCCAATCACCACAGTACGCAATTCACCAGAGTTTAATCACAACCCCCCCGGACATGGCACACTATTAACTTGCAACAAAACTTAGTGTGTGCCGGGCACATCGGTTCCACAAAATCATTCCCGATGTACCCCAATTGGGGTTGTGAACGCATCCATGGTCCTCTGACACACCCAACCAAGCGTGGATACTACATACCTCAAACACCCAGTACACTAACAGACAAATCAACATATGGTTGCTTTCCCCCAGACATTTGCCAATCACTTGGCACCCGGACGGGAACTCGCTCCTGATTGCGCCATTGCCACCCATTTGCCAAGAGCGAGTTCTGTATGTAGATTTCATTTGGAAAGACAACCGTGTACTGAATATTCTATCCGACGATTACAGATGACGAGTACGAGACTCGACTACACTCACGGATAATACATTTTGGGTCGAGATTGCTTTCGGGGTTTTCGATTGGTCTTGCGCTTGTAAACGTATAACTTTGACTTGTGGTAACCTCGGTATGTTAGTCGATCACGTGGTTGTGAACTGGGTACGGGTGGGCAATCTGTTCACTTGCACTCTGGGTAGGAATATGGTGAGCGCTATAGGTTAAAGATCATGGTTTGGTTCCATCGTGATGACTTTCGCTAGATAGTAGGATGTTTGGATAGTTATAACGTTTTTGGCCATTTGTTCATAGTGTTCGGTTCATTGAGGAATTCGATTGGTCTTTGCTTCACACACGTGGTCGATCACTTGGATGTGAACTAGGGTGAGAATAAGGTGTTCACTAGTGCTCTTAGGTTTTGGATCAGTACTGAGCACTTGATTGGTTTCGCATAATATGTATCCATAGTGATGACTCTTTCCAGCTTAAGATTTCGTGACCGGTTTCGAATCCTTCCCACGTTCGCTTTTACTTGGTTAGGTTTTCGAGTGTAGATTTGAAAGCAATCTCATGTATGTATCCCATCTGATATAAGCCACTGACAGTTCATGTCACCTCGTTCAACTCTCGCTGGGTCACAGAAGTATGTTACTGCGCCCATTATCCCTACTCGGATAGGTTCGGTTCGTTCGTTTTATACTACGGTGAGTAAACTCAATTTGTGCATCGCATAGCCATGGAAAGCAAGCTTTCGCGGGCCTCTTCGACTGTTTTGATACGAGCTGTGCCCGTGATGCTTGTCATCCCAGGATACTAGACCCCTTTGGACGACCGCATGACCATCAGAAAGTAAATTCCACGTTCGATTTGGGGTGTGAACCCCGAACATAAAGTCTTTGTGTAGAACCACGAGGGCTCTATAGTACCGATTCTCTCGGTACGCTTGGTCCGTGTTCCTTTATGTTCGTACTCTTGTGAATAAGATTCACGTTCGTTTTGGGATATTTGCTACTGTCACCGTTTGAGTACTATGGGGCTTGAACCCCTAACATAAAGTCTTTGTGTAGAACCACGAGGGTTCTATAGTACCGATTCTCTCGGTACGCTTGGTCCGTGTTCCTTTATGTTCGTACTCTTGTGTGTATAATATTCATGTTCGGTTTGGGATATTTGCTACTTTCACCAGGGTCCCGTTCTTCATACAAGTCTGCCTTGCTAATGTGGTAACTTTATAGTGTAGTTCTGACATCCCAATTTTGGGACTTAGCCGATTTTTCGTATATTTCCATATGACCCATAGGGTCCCTTTCTTCATACAAGCTTGCCTAGGGCGATCGGTCAAAACTTGTCTTACTATTCGATTGGTCTTCGCACTTTCACCCTAGGCAGTTCGCCTAGGTCTGTCTTCTTGAGGAGGCCAAAACCCGAAATAAGGAGGTTCGGCCGACCCTGAAACCTCCCCTGTCTGAACTACACTAACCCGATTTTTCAGGGTCCTCAGCGCCATACAACTTTGCCTAGGTCACTTGTACTCTTGACTTAGGCCATCCGACTTGGTCCGTGTTTCTTCCTAGGGTTCACCTAGGTACTTTGCCTTGCTTGATGTGGTAACTTTTTAGTGTAGTTCAGACATCCTAATTTTGGGACTTAGCCGATTTTTCATGTATTTCCATATGACCCATAGGGTCCCTTTCTTCATACAAGCTTGCCTAGGGCGATCGGTCAAAACTTGTCTTACTATTCGATTGGTCTTCGCACTTTCACCCTAGGCAGTTCGCCTAGGTCTGTCTTCTTGAGGAGGCCAAAACCCGAAATAAGGAGGTTCGGCCGACCCTGAAACCTCCCCTGTCTGAACTACACTAACCCGATTTTTCAGGGTCCTCAGCGCCATACAACTTTGCCTAGGTCACTTGTACTCTTGACTTAGGCCATCCGACTTGGTCCGTGTTTCTTCCTAGGGTTCACCTAGGTACTTTGCCTTGCTTGATGTGGTAACTTTTTAGTGTAGTTCAGACATCCTAATTTTGGGACTTAGCCGATTTTTCATGTATTTCCATATGACCCATAGGGTCCCTTTCTTCATACAAGCTTGCCTAGGGCGATCGGTCAAAACTTGTCTTACTATTCGATTGGTCTTCGCACTTTCACCCTAGGCAGTTCGCCTAGGTCTGTCTTCTTGAGGAGGCCAAAACCCGAAATAAGGAGGTCCAGCCGACCCTGAAACCTCCCCTGTCTTAACTACACTAACCCGATTTTTCATGGTCCTTAGCGCCATACAACTTTGCCTAGGTCACTTGTACTCTTGACTTAGGCCATCTGACTTGGTCCGTGTTTCTTCCTAGGGTTCACCTAGGTACTTTGCCTTGCTTGATGTGGTAACTTTTTAGTGTAGTTCAGACATCCCAATTTCGGGACTTAGCCGATTTTTCGTATATTTCCATATGACCCATAGGGTCCCTTTCTTCATACAAGCTTGCCTAGGGCGATCGGTCAAAACTTGTCTTACTATTCGATTGGTCTTCGCACTTTCACCCTAGGCACTTTGCCTAGGTCTGTCTTCTTGAGGAGGCCAAAACCCGAAATAAGGAGGTTCAGCCGACCCAGAAACCTCCCCTGTCTGAACTACACTAACCCGATTTTTCAGGGTCCTCAGCGCCATACAACTTTGCCTAGGTCACTTGTACTCTTGACTTAGGCCATCTGACTTGGTCCGTGTTTCTTCCTAGGGTTCACCTAGGTACTTTGCCTTGCTTGATGTGGTAACTTTTTAGTGTAGTTCAGACATCCCAATTTCGGGACTTAGCCGATTTTTCATGTATTTCCATATGACCCATAGGGTCCCTTTCTTCATACAAGCTTGCCTAGGGCGATCGGTCAAAACTTGTCTTACTATTCGATTGGTCTTCGCACTTTCACCCTAGGCAGTTTGCCTAGGTGTAGCTTCTTGAGGAGGTCAAAACCCAAAATAAGGAGGTTCAGCCGACCCAAAAACCTCCCCTGTCTAAACTACACTAACCAGATTTTTCAGGGTCCTCACCGTCATACAACTTTGCCTAGGTCACTTGTTCTCTTGACTTAGGCCATCTGACTTGGTCCGTGTTTCTTGCTAGGGTTCACCTAAGTACTTTGCCTTGCTTGATGTGGTAACTTTTTAGTGTAGTTCAGACATCCCAATTTTGGGACTTAGCCGATTTTTCATGTATTTCCATATGACCCATAGGGTCCCTTTCTTCATACAAGCTTGCCTAGGGCGATCGGTCAAAACTTGTCTTACTATTCGATTGGTCTTCGCACTTTCACCCTAGGCAGTTTGCCTAGGTGTAGCTTCTTGAGGAGGTCAAAACCCAAAATAAGGAGGTTCAGCCGACCCAAAAACCTCCCCTGTCTAAACTACACTAACCAGATTTTTCAGGGTCCTCACCGTCATACAACTTTGCCTAGGTCACTTGCACTCTTGACTTAGGCCATCTGACTTGGTCCGTGTTTCTTGCTAGGGTTCACCTAGGTAGTTTGCCTTGCTTGATGTGGTAACTTTTTAGTGTAGTTCTGACATCCCAATTTTGGGACTTAGCCGATTTTTCATGTATTTCCATATGACCCTTAGGGTCCCTTTCTTCATACAAGCTTGCCTAGGGCGATCGGTCAAAACTTGTCTTACTATTCGATTGGTCGTCGCACTTTCAACCTAGGCAAACTGCCTAGGTGTAGCTTCTTGATGAGGCCAAAACCCAAAATAAGGGGGTTCGGCCGACCCAAAAACCTACCCTGTCTAAACTACACTAACCAGATTTTTCAGGGTCCTCAGCGCCATACAACTTTGCCTAGGTCACTTGTTCTATTGACTTAGGCCATCTGACTTGGTCCGTGTTTCTTCCTAGGGTTCACCTAGGTACTTTGCCTTGCTTGGTGTGGTAACTTTTTAGTGTAGTTCTGACATCCTCATTTTGGGACTTAGCCGATTTTTCGTAAAATTCCATATGACCCATATGGGTCCTTTCCTTCATATAAGTTTGCCTTGCTTGGTATGGTAACATTTGAGTGTAGTTCTGACATCATCATTTTGGGACTTAGCCGATTTTTCGTAAAATACCATATGACCCATATGGGTCCTTTGCTTCATATAAGTTTGCCTTGCTTGGTGTGGTAACATATGAGTGTAGTTCTGACATCCCCATTTTGGGACTTAGCCGATTTTTCGTAAAATACCATATGACCCATCAGGGTCCTTTGCTTCATATAAGTTTGCCTTGCTTGGTGTGGTAACATTTGAGTGTAGTTCTGACATCCCCATTTTGGGACTTAGCCGATTTTTCGTAAAATACCATATGACCCATCAGGGTCCTTTCCTTCATATAAGTTTGCCTTGCTTGGTGTGGTAACATTTGAGTGTAGTTCTGACATCCCCATTTTGGGACTTAGCCGATTTTTCGTAAAATACCATATGACCCATCAGGGTCCTTTGCTTCATATAAGTTTGCCTTGCTTGGTGTGGTAACATTTGAGTGTAGTTCTGACATCCCCATTTTGGGACTTAGCCGATTTTTCGATCCATACCATATGACCCATCAGGGTCCTTTGCTTCATATAAGTTTGCCTTGCTTGGTGTGGTAACATTTGAGTGTAGTTCTGACATCCCCATTTTGGGACTTAGCCGATTTTTCGTAAAATACCATATGACCCATCAGGGTCCTTTGCTTCATATAAGTTTGCCTTGCTTGGTGTGGTAACATTTGAGTGTAGTTCTGACATCCCCATTTTGGGACTTAGCCGATTTTTCGTAAAATACCATATGACCCATCAGGGTCCTTTGCTTCATATAAGTTTGCCTTGCTTGGTGTGGTAACATTTGAGTGTAGTTCTGACATCCCCATTTTGGGACTTAGCCGATTTTTCGATCAATACCATATGACCCATCAGGGTCCTTTGCTTCATATAAGTTTGCCTTGCTTGGTGTGGTAACATTTGAGTGTAGTTCTGACATCCCCATTTTGGGACTTAGCCGATTTTTCGTAAAATACCATATGACCCATCAGGGTCCTTTGCTTCATATAAGTTTGCCTTGCTTGGTGTGGTAACATTTGAGTGTAGTTCTGACATCCCCATTTTGGGACTTAGCCGATTTTTCGTAAAATACCATATGACCCATCAGGGTCCTTTCCTTCATATAAGTTTGCCTTGCTTGGTGTGGTAACATTTGAGTGTAGTTCTGACATCCCCATTTTGGGACTTAGCCGATTTTTCGTAAAATACCATATGACCCATCAGGGTCCTTTGCTTCATATAAGTTTGCCTTGCTTGGTGTGGTAACATTTGAGTGTAGTTCTGACATCCCCATTTTGGGACTTAGCCGATTTTTCGTAAAATACCATATGACCCATCAGGGTCCTTTGCTTCATATAAGTTTGCCTTGCTTGGTGTGGTAACATTTGAGTGTAGTTCTGACATCCCCATTTTGGGACTTAGCCGATTTTTCGATCCATACCATATGACCCATCAGGGTCCTTTGCTTCATATAAGTTTGCCTTGCTTGGTGTGGTAACATTTGAGTGTAGTTCTGACATCCCCATTTTGGGACTTAGCCGATTTTTCGTAAAATACCATATGACCCATCAGGGTCCTTTGCTTCATATAAGTTTGCCTTGCTTGGTGTGGTAACATTTGAGTGTAGTTCTGACATCCCCATTTTGGGACTTAGCCGATTTTTCGTAAAATACCATATGACCCATCAGGGTCCTTTGCTTCATATAAGTTTGCCTTGCTTGGTGTGGTAACATTTGAGTGTAGTTCTGACATCCCCATTTTGGGACTTAGCCGATTTTTCGATCCATACCATATGACCCATCAGGGTCCTTTGCTTCATATAAGTTTGCCTTGCTTGGTGTGGTAACATTTGAGTGTAGTTCTGACATCCCCATTTTGGGACTTAGCCGATTTTTCGTAAAATACCATATGACCCATCAGGGTCCTTTGCTTCATATAAGTTTGCCTTGCTTGGTGTGGTAACATATGAGTGTAGTTCTGACATCCCCATTTTGGGACTTAGCCGATTTTTCGTAAAGTACCATATGACCCATCAGGGTCCTTTGCTTCATATAAGTTTGCCTTGCTTGGTGTGGTAACATTTGAGTGTAGTTCTGACATCCCCATTTTGGGACTTAGCCGATTTTTCGTAAAATACCGTTTGACCCATCAGGGTCCTTTGCTTCATATAAGTTTGCCTTGCTTGGTGTGGTAACACATGAGTGTAGTTCTGACATCCCCATTTTGGGACTTAGCCGATTTTTCGATCAATACCATATGACCCATCAGGGTCCTTTTTCTTCATATAAGTTTCCCAAGACTTAGTGCTTTTTTCCTTTGAACACCAATATCACCCTTGCGGGTATCTTTGATCTTCTCACTTTGTATTGACCGAATGTAGGTCTTGCCATGCCAAACATATAATTGTTCTACACTAAGTCTCTATCTCGTACCGCCAGCTCGGTACATTCGATCAACCTGCCCTTAAGGCACCCGGGACTTAGCCATTTTTTCACATTTTTCATGATTTTTAGGCAACTTTTCTCGACTTTGTCACCTTATATCACCAAGATCCTTTCCCTTTAGCGCTTCACTCTGTTCGTATGATATTTAGCGCTGACTATCACCTTTCTATCGCTGAGCTCAACTTCTTATTCGGTGCCATAGAGCCAGAGATATTTGGTGTATGCTGTTATAAGGGAAGTTTGTCACTTTTTCAAAGGCCCACTTTGGGACGCCCATATCTCACCTTCAGGTATCTTCGATCTTCTTGTCGTCTATGGACGAAACTTAGGTCTTGTCTTGGCCAACTTATAAATGTTCTGCGGCCAAGCCGTATCTCTTACCGCCAGCCCGGTATTTTTGGACATAGTCGGATTTTCGCCTCTCGTGGTAACAATTTCTGACTTTGACTCACAATAACACCCGAACGGTCACATGCTAGCGCTTTGCTTGGTAGGAATTATAGTTAGCGCTACCTTTTCTCTTTCCATCGATACCTTGTTCGTTCCATTCCATGCAATACAGCCGAAGTTATGATGTTTCCCGTTTTCCATATCATGTGGAGCTTATGCTCTGGGAAAACCATCTAACACCTGTACCACCCTTTTGGGTACCACCGATCTCGACACTATGTTCGGGTCAAATATAGGTTATAACATGCCCAACTTATAATTATTCTACACCAAGTCTCTATCTCTTACCGCCTGCTCGGTATTTTACTCGTAAGTCCAATTTTCACAACTTGTACTTTTTGGCCCAATGTACTCGAGTTTCAATTTTGGTAACATTTTTCGACTTTGACGCTTAATAACTTCCAAATCATGCTAGTTAGCGCTTTGCTTTCTTCTAGTCGTATCTAGCGCTGGATGTTACCTTTCCAAAACATATCCTAGCTTTACAATCCATGCCATATAGCCGGAGCTACATGGTGCACAAGTCAAATCCATTTTAGCCATGTTTCATTTTTGCCAATTTTTGACCACTCGTATCACCCTTCCAGAGTGGTCCGATCTTCTTGCTGTCTATGGCCGACTTTTAGGTCTTGTAGAGGCAAACTTATAAGTATTCTACGTCATCCCGCTATCTCTTACCGCCTGCTCGGTATTCTTGGTCTTGTGTGATTTTTGGCCATTTTGGTATTATTTTTCGACTTTGTCGCTTAATAACTCAGTTTTGCTCAACACTTAGCGCTTCGGTTGTTTGGGATTATAGTTAGCGCTTGGTTCGACCTTTCCAACACTGATCTTAGCTTGTCGATCCGTTCCATACAGCCTGAGTTATTCGCGATACCGTGTTTCAACCCATTTCTCAAGTCTCGTTTTGGTCCAACTTTGAACCAGCCATATCACCCTGATGGCTACCTCCGATCTTCTCGCTCTATATTGGCCAAAGTTAGTTCTTGTGGTAACGTACTTATGATTGTTCTACGCCGTGTTCGTAGCTCTTATCGTTCGCCCGCTATTTTCGATCATAAGGTGAATTTTCGCCTCTAAACCACCATTTTTCACCTTTGCCCTCTAATATGACCGACTTGCTCAACACCTAGCGCTTCGCTTGGTAGGACACATAGCTAGCGCTCGTCAAGACCTTTCCAACGCATATCCAAGCTTTCCGATCCGAGCCATACAGCCTGAGCTATAGGCGATACCGTTTTTCCCATTTTCTTGGTCACATGCACTTTAGGGTACCCCTTTTTGCCTTTGACCCTTAATACCTCCTCCGGGTCACTAGTAGGCGCTCAGCTTGGTAGGAAACATAGCTAGAGCAGGCCTTCACCTTTCCAAAACTGCCGAAAGTGTATCGATCCGACATCTAGAACCAAAGTTATGGTCATTCCCATCATGCTCTACTTTCATGGTCAACCTCCACCAAGCACACCTAGGTTGGACCAACTTTCACCAACTCATCTCGAACCCCAAATTTGCTTCGACCTACTAGGTTTCCCTAGTAAAGTGGTCAAAACATCCATTACAACACGACTGGTCTTTCTGGTGGTCGACCTAGGCGACTTTGTTCGACGACCACCACCCCATGGAACTAAAAGACGTCCCTTGATACGGACCACCGATACATTTTCCGGCCTGTCTAAACTACACTCATCGAAATTTTTTTGGGTCCCCACCGTCATACAAGTTTGCCTAGGTCAAGTTTTTCTTCCGGATCGGCCGCGGACCTCACTTTTCATTATCTAGGGAGGCCATAGGGCCCCAAAAGGGGTTTTTTAAAATTTTCGACACTTTCGACTTTGGTCGGATTTTTTCCGATTTTGGTCCGACCTAGGGACTTGGTGGTCCAAGGAGCCTCGGGACCAAACTTTTTTCTCAGGGGTCCCTACCTCCATACAACTTTGCCTAGGTCAATTTTTTGTTCCAAATCGACCGCGGATTTCACTTTTCAATATCTGGGGCTCGTGTAGAGTCCGAATATGAGGTTTTCTCATTTTTCGACATTTTCGACTTTTTTGGGATTTTTTCGGGTTTTTCGACCTAGGGGTCCGCCGAACAAATTTTGGGTCAAAAATTTTTATTGAACTAGTCGAAAGTACGCAAAAAGATAAGACTTTTTGCCGAAGACACCATGCCCCGGAACCGACTCCTTCCCCTTCAAAATTGGGGACAAACGTGATTTTTGAAACTTTTCCTTAGGGAGCCCAAGACTTAGAAAATTTTCAAATTCTCGATTTTTCGATTGCGAGCTAGCGCTTTGCGGTCTTCGGCAATGTTGTAGATCTCGACGAGATAAAACTTTTTGGTCAAGGGACATTTTGCCCTCCGACCCCTCCTTCCCCCCGCAAATCGCCCCCCAAAGTGCAATTTTTGCATTTTCACCTCTTTGCATGCACTGTTCGGCCCAAATGGCCACTTTCTATGGGTCTGAGCGCTTTGCGGTCTTCGGCAAACTTTTAGAGCGTACCAAGCCCTAATTATAATTGTTCTACACCAACTTCGTACCTCTTCATCCCTGGCCGCTATTCGCGTACCAAGGTAATTTTTGTTCATTTTATCAACATTTTTCATCTTTGACTGTTTATATCGGCCTTGCCATGAACCGATAGCGCTTCGCTGTGTTCTAACGTAAGTTAGTACTACTCAATACCTTTCCAAATCATGTCTTAGATTGTCATTTGCTTGCTTACAGCCGGAGCTATGAGCGATACCGTAAAAAGTACCGAAACTTGGAAAAATCCTTGGATCGCCCATATCCCCCCTTTGGGGACCAGATATCGAAAAAAGTTCTTATTCAAAAAGTTGCGCCTTAACGTGTTCTAGTTATGCCTAGAACATTTCACTTCGCTAGCTGGCCTGCAACTTAGCCGTAATTGGGATTTTAGGGTGTTCATGGAGGGCCCATTTCCTGCGACTTGGTATCTTTTGGGCCCTATGTTTCTCTAATATCTCCACAAGTTTTCCAGATAGCTTTCTCATACTTTCAGGGTGCCTAGAGCACCTCAAGACCTTTCCAACGCTATGCCGTTTGCCTCGCTCGGACATCTACAGCCGAAGTTATTCGAGGTACACGGTACCTTACCCTGTTTTCTCAGTACTTGGTCGAAAATTTCGATCAGCCATATGACCGACTTGGACAACCCTGAGCGGGTTGGCCCCATATAATTAAACTTTCGTCTCGTGGAGGCAAACTTATAAATATTCCACGTCAACTCGCTATCTCGTACCGCCTTGACGGTATACTTGGTCCAAAGGCCATTTCCAGCGACTTGGTCGCAATTTCGCTCTAAGTTTCGCTAATACCTTCGTCCGTGGACATGGTGATTTTTTGTTCGTATTTTTCCTTGATAGTCCCACTCAAGACTATTCCATACCAGAGCCAAGCGTCCCGCTAAGTGCCATACAGCCTGAGCAGTAATTCATGAAAGGTACCTCTACCAGTTTTTGCCATACTTGGGTACAAACTTTGGATCGCCCATATCTCCACTTTGGAGGCCAGCCAGCACCTTGGCCTCATATACTTTTTTGTTGGTCATACTATGCACCAAATATAATTGTTCTACGCCAACTTGCTATCTCTTCTCCAACTTGCCGTTATTCTTGGTCCAAGTCCCATTTCATTCGTTTTTGGACCCATTTTGCTATATGTTTCACTAATAGCTTCGGCCATGGACAAGCTGATTTTCTATTTGTATTTTTCCTTGATAGTCCCACTCAAGACCATTCCAAAACACACCGCAGCTTGTCGCTCGGTGGCAAACTGACCGAGTTATAATTCATGAAAGGTACCTCAACTTGGTACACCACGTGGTCGGCCCAAACCATAAACCGACCAAACGACCGACTTGGAGCACCCTGACCGGGTTGGCCCCATATAATGAAAGTTGCGTCTCTACACGCCCAACTTATGAATATTCTACGCCAAGTCGCTATCTCTTACCGGTAAGCCGGTATTCACCTTCCAAGGGGGATTTTGGTCAAGTGCCATTTCCTGCGACTTGGTCCCCGAATACGACCATCATCACCTAATATCTCCGTGGTCTTTCAACTCAGCCTCATGAAACTTTCAGGGTAGATAGGTCTCCCCGAGACCTTTCCAACGGTGAGCCGTTTGCCTCGCTCGGCCATATACAGCCGAAGTTATTAATGGTACTTGGTTCCTTACCCTGTTTTTTCCATACTTGTTCGTACTTGGGTACAAACTTTGTATCGCCCATATCTCCACTTTGGAGGCCAGCCAGCACCTTGGCCCCAAATACTTTTTTGTTGGTCATACTATGCCCAAAATATAAATGTTCTACGTCAACTTGCTATCTCTTCTCCAACTTGCCGTTATTCTTGGTCCAAGTCCCATTTCATTCGTTTTTGGACCCATTTTGCTATATGTTTCACTAATAGCTTCGGCCATGGACAAGCTGATATTCTGTTTGTATTTTTGCTTGATAGTCCCACTCAAGACCATTCCAAATCACAACGAAACTTGTCGCTCGGTGGCAAACTGACCGAGTTATAATTCATGAAAGGTACCTCAACTTGGTACACCACGTGGTCGGCCCAAACCATAAACCGACCAAACGACCGACTTGGAGCACCCTGACCGGGTTGGCCCCATATAATGAAAGTTGCGTCTCTACACGCCCAACTTATGAATATTCTACGCCAAGTCGCTATCTCTTACCGGTAAGCCGGTATTCACCTTCCAAGGGTGATTTTGGTCAAGTGCCATTTCCTGCGACTTGGTCCCCGAATACGACCATCATCACCTAATATCTCCGTGGTCTTTCAACTCAGCCTCATGAAACTTTCAGGGTAGATAGGTCTCCCCGAGACCTTTCCAACGGTGAGCCGTTTGCCTCGCTCGGCCATATACAGCCGAAGTTATTAATGGTACTTGGTTCCTTACCCTGTTTTTTCCATACTTGTTCGTACTTGGGTACAAACTTTGTATCGCCCATATCTCCACTTTGGAGGCCAGCCAGCACCTTGGCCCCAAATACTTTTTTGTTGGTCATACTATGCCCAAAATATAAATGTTCTACGTCAACTTGCTATCTCTTCTCCAACTTGCCGTTATTCTTGGTCCAAGTCCCATTTCATTCGTTTTTGGACCCATTTTGCTATATGTTTCACTAATAGCTTCGGCCATGGACAAGCTGATATTCTGTTTGTATTTTTGCTTGATAGTCCCACTCAAGACCATTCCAAATCACAACGAAACTTGTCGCTCGGTGGCAAACTGACCGAGTTATAATTCATGAAAGGTACCTCAACTTGGTACACCACGTGGTCGGCCCAAACCATAAACCGACCAAACGACCGACTTGGAGCACCCTGACCGGGTTGGCCCCATATAATGAAAGTTGCGTCTCTACACGCCCAACTTATGAATATTCTACGCCAAGTCGCTATCTCTTACCGGTAAGCCGGTATTCACCTTCCAAGGGTGATTTTGGTCAAGTGCCATTTCCTGCGACTTGGTCCCCGAATTGGACCATCATCACCTACTATCTCCGTGGTATTTCAACTCAGCCTCATGAAACTTTCAGGGTAGATAGGTCTCCCCAAGACCTTTCCAACGGTGAGCCGTTTGCCTCGCTCGGCCATCTACAGCCGAAGTTATTAATGGTACTTGGTACCTTACCCTGTTTTTTCCATACTTGTTCGTACTTGGGTACAAACTTTGGATCGCCCATATCTCCACTTTGGAGGCCAGCCAGCACCTTGGCCCCATATACTTTTTTGTTGGTGATACCATGCACCAAATATAATTGTTCTACGCAAGCTTGCTATCTCTTCTCCAACTTGCGGTTATTTTTGACTCAAGTCCCATTTCCATAGTTTTTGGTACCAATTTGCTCTATGTTTCGCTAATAGCTTCGCCCAAGGACTTTGTGATTTTTTGTTCGCATTTTTCCTAAATAGTCCCACTCAAGACTATTCCAAATCACACCTTAGCTTGTCGCTCAGTGCCATACAGCCAGAGTTTTAATTCATGAAAGGTACATCACCTTGGTACACCACGTGGTCGGTCCAAACCATCAACCAACCATATGACCGACTTCGAGTCGAGCTAGCGGCTTGGCCCCATATAATCAAATGCGTGTCTTGGTAAGGGCTACTGACGGTCAGAACAATGTAGCTCGCTAGCTCGTGCGCAAACTTGTGTTTTGGTCGAATATTGGGTGTTCGTGTACCACTTCGGGTAACACGGACTTTGGTGCAACTTCACCACTTGTGCACCTAATAAATTCTCGGTCGTTCAAGTCTATGCCTTCATATTATCAGGGTAGTTAGGTCTCATTGAGACCTTTCCAACGCTATGTCGTTTGTCTTGCTCGGCCATCCACAGCCCGAGTTATTCGAGGTACACCGTACCTTACCCTGTTTTTTCCTCATTTGGGTGCAAACCTTAGAACACCCATATGGCCCACTTGGAGACTAGCTGGCACTTTGGCCCCATATAATAATAAGTGCGCCTTGATTAGGGCTACTGACGGTCGGAACATTTCAACTCGCTAGCTCGGGCCCACACTTGTGTTTTTCTCGAATATATGGTTCAAGTGTGCCACTTTGGGCACTTATGGACATTTTGTCCCCACACAACTTTCTTGCCTTGGTAGATAGGGTCTTGTGTTCTCGGGCAAAAAGATGCACCAAGATATGGTCTAACTTTCGTTCTTTTACCGCAAAGCGCTATCTCCAACACCCGAGGAGATAGAAAGTGATTATGTTCGGTACATCGGTCTTCCATGGCCTACTATGGTAAGCCCCTGCAGGTATGCAACCGAAGGTGCTTGGTACATATATTTGGTGCAATATCGGTGCAAAGTAGGTGTTTCCTTGATCGGGCTATAACTTTCTTGGTTGATGTTGGATTGCTTTGCGGTCTTCGGGGGATAGTTAGGGAACATGTTGGCCAACATTTTCTTATTCCTCAGCCTGGCCGTACCTCTTACCGTCTAGGCGGTATTCATGCTCTAAGTTGGAACTTGTGTTCCTTCGGGCAACTTTTCTGACTTTGACGCTTAATAACTTCCGTTCATATGCAGTCTAAGCTCTGCAACTCTCAGGAAAGCTAGTACTACTCATTTCTTTTCCATATCAGTCTTTGGCTTGTCGATCCGATGTCTACAGCCTTAGTTATTCACGTTCCCTGTGAAGGTAGGTTTTTGCCCATTTTCCAGTTCATGTGGTAACATTCCCGGACTTTGCCGGCTTTCTCTTCATGTGGTAACTTGCTTGCTTGTGTGGTAACTTGGAAGTGTATGTCTGACAGACCCAATCTCGGACTTAGCCGATTTTTCTCTTCATATCATATGGATCCATCACTAGGCCATCTTGCTTGCTTGTCTGGTAACTTGGAAGTGTATTTCTGACAGACCCAATCTGGGACTTAGCCGATTTTTCTCTTCATATCAAATGGATCCATCACTAGGCCATCTTGCTTGCTTGTGTGGTAACTTGGAAGTGTATTTCTGACAGACCCAATCTGGGACTTAGCCGATTTTTCTCTTCATATTATATGGATCCATCACTAGGCCATCTTGCTTGCTTGTGTGGTAACTTGAAAGTGTATGTCTGACAGAGCCAATCTGGGACTTAGCCGATTTTTCTCTTCATATTATATGGATCCATCACTAGGCCATCTTGCTTGCTTATGTGGTAACTTGGAAGTGTATTTCTGACAGACCCAATCTGGGACTTAGCCGATTTTTCTCTTCATATCATATGGATCCATCACTAGGCCAACTTGCTTGCTTGTGTGGTAACTTGAAAGTGTATGTCTGACAGAGCCAATCTGGGACTTAGCCGATTTTTCTCTTCATATTATATGGATCCATCACTAGGCCATCTTGCTTGCTTATGTGGTAACTTGGAAGTGTATTTCTGACAGACCCAATCTGGGACTTAGCCGATTTTTCTCTTCATATCATATGGATCCATCACTAGGCCAACTTGCTTGCTTGTGTGGTAACTTCGAAGTGTATGTCTGACAGACCCAATCTGGGACTTAGCCGATTTTTCTCTTCATATTATATGGATCTAGGACTTAGCCGATTTTTCTCTTCATATCATATGGATCTATCACTAGGCCATCTTGCTTGCTTGTGTGGTAACTTGGAAGTGTATTTCTGACAGACCCAATCTGGGACTTAGCCGATTTTTCTCTTCATATCATATGGATCCATCACTAGGCCATCTTGCTTGCTTGTGTGGTAACTTGATAGTGTATTTCCGACAGACCCAATCTCGGACTTAGCCGATTTTTCTATTCATATTATATGGATCCCTCACTAGGCCATCTTGCTTGCTTGTGTGGTAACTTGGAAGTGTATTTCTGACAGACCCAATCTGGGACTTAGCCGATTTTTCTCCTCATATCATATGGATCCATCACTAGGCCATCTTGCTTGCTTGTGTGGTAACTTGGAAGTGTATTTCTGACAGACCCAATCTCGGACTTAGCCGATTTTTCTCTTCATATTATATGGATCCTGGACTTAGCCGATTATTAGGTTATTATATATGGATCCTGGACTTAGCCGATATTTCTCTTCATATAATATGGATCCGGGACTTAGCCGATTTTTCTCTTCATATAATATGGATCCGGGACTTAGCCAATTTTTCTCTTCATGTGGTAACGTATGCCAATCGCTCACAAGTCATGGGATAAGGGTACTTGTGTTCTTCCATCTTCTAAGTCCCGCACGGGGACATCGTGATCGCCCCAAGTCCGGAATAGCGCCAAGTCAAGCCCCACGGTGGCCGTGCAGGACCTGTTAGCGGCGGCCCCACTGACAGCACTAATCCGGACTTAGAAATTATATCTTTCTAATCGAACACCACACAC